>NW_028274887.1:600000-862163 GCF_037043125.1 Eumetopias jubatus
TTAATTCAAATTTCTTATTCTATGGAGTTTGTACTCTTAGTTTCCCCACCCCAGATATAGTATTTTTGGCCTTATTAGCACAATAAGTGTCATTTTTTTCTTCTTTTTAAAATTTAAATTCTATTAGCCAATATTTGGTGCATCATTAGTTTCAGATGTAGAGTTCAGTAATTCATCGGTTGCATACAACAATCAATGCTCATCACACCATGTACTCTCTTTAATGCCCATCACCCAGTCATTCTATGCCTCCATCCACTTGCCCTCCAGCAACCCTCAGTTTGTTTCCTATAGTTAAGAGTCTTTCATGGTTTTTCCCTCTCTCTGATTTCTTCCCATTTAATTTTCCCTTCCTTCCCCTATGATCCTCTGTGCTGTTTCTTAAATTCCACATATGAGTGAAACCATATGATAGTTGTCTTTCTCTGATTGACATATTACATTCAGCATAATACCCTCCAATTCACTTTTAAAACGAGTTATATTTGACATACATTATATTAATTTCAGATGAACAACACAATAATTCAATATTTGTATACATTGAGAAATGATCACCACAATAACTACTTAATATTTGTCACCATATATAGTTACAGATTCTTTTAAAAATTTTATTCTATGATGTTATGTTAGTCATCATACAATACATCACCAGTTTTCAATGCAGTGATCCACGATTCATTGTTTCCATACAGATTTTTTTCTTGAGATGAGAACAATTAAGATTTACTCTTTTTTATTTCAAAGATTTATTTATTTGAGAGAGAGAGCAGGGGAAAGGGGCATAGGAGGAGGGAGAGAGAGTCTCCACCAGACTCTGCTCTAAGTGCAGAGCCTGACATGGGCTCCATCTCCTGACCCTGAGATCATGACCTGAGCTGAAACCAAGAGTCTGATGCTTAACTGACTGCACCACTGAGGCACCCCAAGATTTACTCTCTTAGTAACTTTTAAACATGTAATATGTTTTGTTGACTGTTTCCTTTGCTGTGCAGAAGCTTTTTATCTTGATGAAGTCCCCAAACAAAGAGGCAACCCACGGAATGGGAGAGGATATTTACAAATGACACTATAGATGAAGGTCGGGTATCCAAGATCTATAAAGAACTTCTAAAACTCAGCACCCAAAAAACAAATAATCAAGTCAAGAAATGGGCAGAAGACATACAAATGGCTAGCAGACACATGAATAAATGTTCAACATCATTAGCCATCAGGAAAATTCAAATCAATACCACATTGAGATACCACCTTACAACAGTTAGAATGGCAAAAATTGATAAGTCAGGAACAACAAATGTTGGAGAGGTTGTGGAGAAAGGGGAACCCTCTTACACTGTTCGTGGGAATGCAAGTTGGTACAGCTACTTTGGAAAACAGTATGGAGGTTGCTCAAAAATTAAAAAGTAGAGCTACTCTATGACTCAGCAACTGCAATTTGGGGTATTTACCCCAAAGATACAGATGTAGTGAAAAGAAGGGGCACATGCACCCCAATGTTCATAACAGCAATGTCCACAATAGCCAAACTGTAGAAGGAGCTGAGATGCCCTTCAACAGATGAATGGATAAAAAAGACGTAATACACACACACACACACACACACACACACACACACACACACACACACACACTGGAATATTACTCAGCCACCAGAAAGGATGAATACCCATCATTTGCATCAACATGGATGGAACTGGAGGGGGTTATGCTAAGTGAAATAAGTCAAGCAGAGAAAAACAATTATCATATGGTTTCACTTATATGTGGAACTTAAGGAACAGCATGGAAGATATTAGGAGAAGGAAGGGAAAAATGAAGGGTGGATCAGAGGGGGAGATGAACCATGAGAGACTATGGACTCTGGGAAACAGACTGAGGGTTTCATATGGGGGTTGGGGGGATGGGTTGGCCTGGTGATGTGTATTAAGAAGAGCACATATTACAATGAGGACTTGGGTGTTAAACACAAACAATGAATCATGGAACACTACATCAAAAACTAATGAAGTACTGTATGGTGATTAACATAACAATAAAAAGTAAATATGTAATATGTTATTAATTATGGTCACCATGCTATACATTAAAGCTCCATGAGTTATTTATTCACCCATCTCTACCTCCTACCTCTATGACCCATCAATATGTTCTCTGTATGTATGACCATTCCCCTCCCTTTTTTAAGATTCCACATAAAATGAGATTATACATTGTCTGTCTTTCTGTCTGACTTATTTCACTTAGTATTATTCCCTCAACGTTCGCCCATGTTGTTGCAAATGGCAGGATTTCATTCTTTTTTCATGGAATATATATATATACATATATATATTCTTTATCCATTCATCTGTCAGTGAGCACTTAGGTTGTTTCCATATCTTGGTTATTGTAAATAATACAGTTATAATGGGAATGCATATATCTTTCTGAGGAGTCAAATTTTTGACACTTTTTACTTATTTCTGATTAGATGCTGATAGTTAATGCTCCCTTCTTTCTGTGTAATACTGTTTCAGTTTTGATTGAAGGTGAAATAAATCTTACTTATTCTATGTTATTTACTTTAAAAATATTCTATTTGTCATTGCTATGTGTTTGGAGCATTACAAATAATTCTAAAATTAAGTTTCCACTTTCTCGTGACCTGCTGATTTATTTTCTTTAACTGAAAAAGGAAGTCTAAAATATATCATAATCTATTAATGTATAATTTTCTACTTAACTGGTAATTTTCTTCTTTTAAAACTTTTTATATGACTTTCTCACATTACTTGCAACATCTGGTAATGATGACAGAATTTTCTTCTTCAAATATACTGAATTATATATATCATCTGGATGGTAGTTTCAACCTTATCTTACCCAATGGAGAAGAGAAAAAAATGCTTATGGTGTAAACATCTATTGCATAAAAAATCTTGGGATTATATTTTGTAAGTAGTTTAATTCAACAGACATTTAATGAAGATGCTTCATGTATAACATATCATACCATGTTTAATCACAAACCTGAGAGATCAAAAAAGGCTTCTGTGAGAAAGGGACATTTTACTAAAAATCCACCTTGAAAATAATGGTCTGATGTACTCCCAGGCCAATTCTAAGGGGAAAACAGTTCACTTAACACTTATAATTGACTCCAAGAAAAGTAATCCAAGTTTTGGTGTCAGGCAAAATATTTTATTCTAATTATTTGCCTTTTTAGAGTTATGGAGTCATACCTTAAGGAAACGTTAAAGTATGAATTTGTTCCACGTAATTGCTGTTGCAAGTGATAAAAATATATTCTCTTAATTACTGGATTAGGTTGGCAGTGGACAACATTATTTATGTCAAAATGCATTTTTTAAATTGTTATTGTTATGTTAATCACCATAAATTACATCATTAATTTTTGATGTAGTGTTCCATGATTCATTCTTTGTGCATAACACCCAGTGCTCCAGGCAGAATGTGCCCTCTTTAATAACCATCAGCAGGCTAACTCATCCCCCCAATCCCCTCCCCTCTAGAACCCTCAGTTTGTTTATCAGAGTCCATTGTATCTCATGGTTCGTCTCCCCCTCGAACTTACTCCCCTTCATTCTTCCCCTCCTGCTATCTTCTTCTTCTCTTTTTCTTTCTTAACATATTATTAATATTAACATATTAACATTATTTATTTCAGAAGTACAGATCTGTGCTTCAACAATCTTGCACAATTCACAGCGCTCACCATAGCACATACCCTCCCCAATGTCTATCACCCAGCCACCCCATCCCTCCCACCCCCCACCACTCCAGCAACACTCGGTTTGTTTCCTGAGATTAAGAATTCCTCATATCAGTGAGGTCATATGATACATGTATAACTCTGATTGACTTATTTCACTCAGCATAACACCCTCCAGTTCCATCCACGTCATTGCAAATGGCAAGATCTCATTCCTTTTGATGGCTGCATAATATTCCATTGTGTATATATACCACCTCTTCTTTATCCATTCATCTGTCGATGGACATCTTGGCTCCTTCCATAGTTTGGCTATTGTGGACATTGCTGCTATAAACATTGGGGTGCACGTACCCCTTTGGGTCCCTACATTTGTATCTTTGTGGTAAATACCCAGTAGTGCAATTGCTGGATCGTATGGTAGCTCTATTTTCAACTGTTTGAAGAACCTCCATACTGTTTTCCAGAGTAGTTGCACCAGCTTGCATTCCCACCAATGGTGTAGGAGGGTTCCCCTTTCTCCACATCCCCGCCAACATCTGCTGTTTCCTGACTTGTTAATTTTAGCCATTCTGACTGGTGTGAAGTGGTATCTCATTGAGGTTTTGATTTGGATTTCCCTGATGCCGAGCGATGTCCAGCACTTTTTCATGTGTCTATTGGCCATTTGGATGTCTTCTTTGGAAAAATGTCTGTTCATGTCTTCTGCCCATTTCTTGATTGGATTATTTGTTCTTGGGGTGTTGAGTTTGATAAGTTCTTTATAGATTTTGGATACTAGCCCTTTATCTGATATGTCATTTGCAAATATTTTCTCCCATTCTGTGGGTTGTCTTTTGGTTTTGTTGACTGTTTCTTTTGCTGTGCAAAAGCTTTTTATCATGATGAAATCCCAATAGTTCATTTTTGCCCTTGCTTCCCTTGACTTTGGCGATGTTTCTAGGAAGAAGTTACTGCGGCTGAGGTCGAAGAGGTTGCCACTTGTGTTCTCCTTTAGGATTTTGATGGACTCCTGTCTCACGTTTAGTTCTTTCAACCATTTGGAGTCTATTTTTGTGTGTGGTGTAAGGAAATGGTCCAGTTTCATTTTTTTGCATGTGGCTGTCCAATTTTCCCAACACCATTTGTTGAAGAGACTGTCTTTTTGCCATTGGACATTCTTTCCTGCTTTGTCAAAGATGAGTTGACCATAGAGTGGAGGGTCCATTTCTGGGCTCTCGATTCTGTTCCATTGATCTATGGGTCTGTTTTTGTGCCAGTACCATACTGCCATGATGATGACAGCTTTGTAATAGAGCTGGAAGTCCAGAATTGTGATGCCGCCAGCTTTGCTTTTCTTTTTCAAGATTCCTCTGGCTATTCGGGGTCTCTTCTGGTTCCATACAAATTTTAGGATTATTTGTTCCATTTCTTTGAAAAAAGTGGACGGTATTTTGATGGGGATTGCATTGAATGTGTAGATTGCTCTAGGTAGCATTGACATCTTCACAATGTTTGTTTTTCCAATCCATGAGCATGGAAGGTTTTTCCATTTCTTTGTGTCTTCTTCAATTTCTTTTATGAGTGTTTTATAGTTTTCTGAGTACAGATCCTTTGCCTCTTTATTTAAATTTATTCCTAGGTATCTTATGGTTTTGGGTGCAATTGTAAATGGGATCGACTCCTTGATTTGTCTCTCTTCTGTCTTGTTGTTGGTGTATAGGAATGCCACTGATTTCTGTGCATTGATTTTATATCCTGTTACTTTACTGAATTCCTGTATGAGTTCTAGCAGTTTTAGGGTGGAGTCTTTCGGGTTTTCCACATACAGTATCATATCATCTGCAAAGAGTGAGAGTTTGACTTCCTCTTTACCAATTTGGATCCCTTTGATTTCTTTTTGTTTTCTGATTGCTGTGGCTAGGACTTCTAATACTCTGTTGAATAGCAGTGGTGATGGTGGACATCCCTGCCACGTTCCTGACCTTAGGGGAAAAGCTCTGAGCTTTTCCCCATTGAGAATGATATTCGCCATAGGTTTTTCATAGATGGCTTTTATGATATTGAGGTATGTACCCTCTATCCCTATACTCTGAAGAGTTTTGATCAAGAAAGGATGCTGTACTTTGTCAAATGCTTTTTTGCATCTATTGAGAGGATCATAAGATTCTTGTTCTTTCTTTTGTTAATGTATTGTATCACGTTGATTGATTTGCAGATGTTGAACCAACCTTGCAGCTCAGGGATAAATCCCACTTGGTCATGGTGAATAATCCTTTTAATGTACTGTTGGATCCTATTGGCTACTATTGTGGTGAGAATTTTTGCATCCGTGTTCATCAAGGATATTGGTCTGTAATTCTCCTTTTTGATGGGGTCTTTGGTTTGGGAATCAAGGTAATGGCGGCCTCATAAAACGAGTTTGGAAGTTTTCTTTCCATTTCTATTTTTTTGGAACAGTTTCAGGAGAATAGGTATTAATTCTTCTTGAAATGTTTGGTAGAATTCCCCTGGGAAGCCATCTGGCCCTGGGCTGTTGTTTGTTGGGAGATTTTTGATGACTGCTTCAATTTCCTTAGTGGTTAGAGGTCTGTTCAGGTTTTCTATTTCTTCCTGGTTCAATTTTGGTAGTTGATACATCTCTAGGAATGCACCCATTTCTTCCAGGTTATCTAATTTGCTGGCATAGAGTTGCTCATAATATGTTCTTAAAATTGTTTGTATTTCTTTGGTGTTAGTTGTGATCTCTCATTTTTCATTCATGATTTTGTTGATTTGGGTTATTTCTCTTTTCTTTTTGATAAGTCTGGCCAGGGGTTTATCAATCTTGTTAATTCTTTCAAAGAACCAGCTCCTAGTTTCGTTGATCTGTTCTACTGTTCTTTTGGTTTCTATTTCATTGATTTCTGCTCTGATCTTTATTATTTCTCTTCTCCTGCTGGGTTTAGACTTTCTTTGCTGTTTTTTCTCTAGCTCCTTTAGGTGTAGGGTTAGGTTGTGTATTTGAGACCTTTCTTGTTTCTTGAGAAAGGCTTGTATTGGTATATACTTTCCTCTTAGAACTGCCTTTGCTGTATCCCAACGATTTTGAACAGTTGTGTTTTAATTTTCATTGGTTTCCATGAATTTTTTAAATTCTTCTTTAATTTCCTGGTTGACCCATTCATTCTTTAGTAGGATGCTCTTTAGCCTCCATGTATGTATTTGAGTTCTTTCCGACTTTCCTCTTGTGATTGATTTCTAGTTTCAAAGCATTGTGGTCTGAAAATATTCAGGGAATGATCCCAATCTTTTGGTACAGGTTGAGACCTGATTTGTGACCTAGGATGTGACTATTCTGGAGAATGTTCCATGGGCACTAGAGAAGAATGTGTATTCCCTTGCTTTGGGATGGAATGTTCTGAATATGTCTGTGAAGTCCATTTGGTCCAGTGTGTCATTTAAAGTCTTTATTTCCTTGTTGATCTTTTGCTTAGATGATCTGTCCTTTTCAGTCAGGGGGGTGTTAAAGTCCCCCACTATTATTGTATTGTTGTCAATATGTTTCTTCGCTTTTGTTATTAATTGCCTTATATAATTGGCTGTTCCAATGTTAGGGGCATAGATATTTACAATTCTTAGATCTTCTTATGGATTTACCCTTTAAGTAGGATATAGTGTCCTTCTTCAACTCTTATTACAGTCTTTGGTTTAAAATCTAATTTGTCTGATATAAGGATTGCCACCCCAGCTTTCTTTTGGTGTCCATTAGCATGGTAAATGGTTTTCCACCCCCTCACTTTCAATGTGGGGGTGTCTTTGGGTCTAAAATGAGTCTCTTGCACACAGCATATTGACGGGGCTTTTTTCTTAATCCAATCTGATAGCCTGTGTCTTTTAATTGGGGCATTGAGCCCATTTATATTCAGCATAACTATTGAAAGATATGAATTTAGTGCCATTGTATTGTCTGTAAGGTGACTGTTACTGTATATTATCTGTGTTTCTTTCTGGTCCATGCTGTTTTTAGGCTCTCTCTTTGCTTAGAGGGCCCCTTTCAATATTTCTTGTAGGCTGGTTTTGTGTTTGCAAGTTCCTTTAGTTTTTGTTTGTCCTGGAAGCTTTTTATCTGTCCTTCTATTTTCAATGACAGCCTAGCTGGATATAGTATTCTTGGCTGCATATTTTTCTCGTTTAGTGCTCTGAAGATATCATGCCAGTCCTTTCTGGCCTGCCAGGTCTCTGTGGATAGGTCTGTTGCCAATCTAATGTTTCTACAATTGTAGGTTACAGATCTCTTGTCCCGAGCTACTTTCAGGATTTTCTCTTTGTCTCTGACAAAAAGTTAGTTTTACTATTAGATGTCGGGGTGTTGACCTATTTTTTTTTATTTTGAGAGGGGTTCCCTGTGCCTCCTGGATTTTGATGCCTGTTTCCTTCCCCATATTAGGGAAGTTCTCTGCTGTAATTTGCTCCAATATACCTTCTGCCCCTCTCTCTCTTTCTTCTCTCTCTGGGATCCCAATTATTCTAATGTTGTTTCGTCTTATCGTATCACTTATCTCTCGAATTCTGCCCTCGTGATCCTGTAGTTGTTTCTCTCTCTTTTTTCTCAACCTCTTTATTTTTCATCATTTGGTCTTCTATATCACTGATTCTCTCTTCCGCCTCATTTATCCTAGCCGTTAGTACCCCCATTTTTGATTGCACCTCATTAATAGCCTTTTTGATTTCGACTTGGTTAGATTTTAGTTCTTTTATTTCTCCAGAAAGGGTTTCTCTAATAACTTCCACGCTTTTTTCAAGCCCAGCTAGTGTCTTTAGAGTCATGATTCTGAACTCTAGGTCCGACATCGTACTAATGTCCATATTGAGTAGATCCCCGGGAGACGGTACTACCTCTTGTTCTTTTTGCTGAGGTGATTTTTTTCGTCTTGTCATTTTGTCCAGAGGATAACAGATGAATGAGAGAACAAAACGCTAACAGGTTAACAACATCCCCAGCACATATACTCTATACAAATCAGAAAAGACCTGAAACCAGGGGAAAAGAAAGGGAAAGAAAGAAAAAAGAAAGAGGGAAAAAAAGAGAAAGAAAAAGATAAAAACAAACAAAAACAGAACAAAACCAAAAAAACAGAACATGATCAAATATGATCAGGCTAGTGCATAGATTAGTGCCACACACTAGATTTTGGGCGTATTTTGGTCTGTTAGAAGAAAGTGCCTCCTAAAATTTTAAGGGAAGAAAGACTTATATATGTACAAAATAAGGGTTGATACAATAAAGGGATGGAAGATGACTGTAAAGATGAAAATTATAAAAGATTTTATAAAAGGATTTGATAAGATAAGAAGTCGTTTGAAAAAAGAAAGAAGAAGATTTAAAAAAAAAGAAAAAAAAGGGAGAGAATGTGATTAGGCAGGAGACTAGAACAAAGCCATACACTAGTGATTTAGGGTATATTTTGATCTGTTAGAAGAAACTGTATCTCAAAATTTTAAAGAGAGAACAACTTATGTATATATGCCAAAAATAAGGGTAACTACTATGAAGGGATAAAATATGACTCTAAAAATGAAAAATAAAAAATGTTTTTTTAAAAAAGGGATTGATAAGATGTTGGTTGAAAAAGGGAAAAAGAAAAATTCAAAAAAAGAAACAGTTAAAAAATTAACTTTGAAAAACTAATGAATCATGGTAAAAAAAAAGCCATGAATTCTATGTGCAGTAGTCCCCTAGTGCTGGAGTTCCCCCGTTCTCCTTGATCGGTAGTCTTGGCTTGCTGGCTGCTCGTGCTGATCTTCTGGGGGAGGGACCTGTTGCCATGGTTCCCAAATGTCTTTTCTGGAGGCGGAATTGCCTCCTCCTTGTCGGTCCGGGCTAAGCAATCTCCTTGGGTTTGCTCTCAGGAGATTTTGTTCTCTGCAAGCTCTCGGTAGAGCTTTGGAGGATGAGAGTGGAAATGGTGGCCTCCCAATCTCTGCCCAGAGGAGCCAAAAACTCAGGGCCCCACTCCCCCAGTGCGCCCCAGAGAAAAGCAGTCATTCCCGTCTCCCCAGTCTCTGGCCGCACTCCGTGCTCACCCGGCCTGTGACCAAGTGTTTCTATCTCTGGCATCTGACCCCATGTGGAGTCTCCAAACCCAGCAGATCCCTGCGGTGCGCTCCCGTGCCGCTCCTCGCAAGGGAGGAAGGGGAGTCTCCCCAGCTCTGCTGCTTGTTGGGTCCCTGCTGGAGGAGCAGTGGCCTGAATGGGCCGCGGATCAGTTTATGGCAACCCTGAGCTGAGAGCCCACGCCTCAGCTCCGTCTCTGCAGCTGGCTTCCCCGCTCTGATACCTGGGAACTCTGCCACACTCAGGTACCCCTGGTCTTTCTGTGACCCTGAGGGTCCTGAGACCACACTGTCCCGCGAGGGTTCCACCCCCAGCTTAGCCACTGGAGAGATGTCCCTCAGCGGAGCCAACTTCTAAAAGTTCTGATTTTGTGCTCCACTGCTCTATCACTTGCCAGACACGGCTGACGGAGGCCCCTCACCCTCCGTCTATCCTCCTGAATATCGCCTCGGATTCACTTCTCCGCACGTCCTACCTTCCAGTAAGTGGTTGCTTTTCTGTTCAGAGAGTTGTTGCTATTCTTCTCTTCGATCTCCTGTTGAGTTCGTAGGTGTTCAGAATGGTTTGATTCCTATTCAGCTGAATTCCTGAGACCGGACGAAATCCAGGTCTCCTACTCCTCCGCCATCTTGCTCCGGGGCTCTTAAGGTCAAAATGTATTTTAACGCTCTTCTAAATAATTATTCTCTGGATGCCAAGTGTTTTGTTTCATTTTGAATTATTATATCTTAGTATGCCCCTCCCCTGTTTTGAATTCTTCTAATATTTTTCCATTGTTTTCAAAGTAAAATCTAAATTTTATAGTATTAATAAGCCCTTTATCATCTGGAACATTTTTCCATATCTGAACTTTCCATACTTTCCTATTATATTATATTCTCCTATATATTATATTATATATATATTATATTATATTCATACTCTCCTATATATTCTCCATCAGCCTCAAAAGCTGCTCGTATTTCCCCCCAATAGCCTTTCCCACAACACTGGATCTTTGCAAATCTAGACTTTCTGACTGATTTGTACCTCACCTAATATACTCATCCTCAACAGACTGACAATAGGATGGTGCTTTTATTTTTGCATTCCCAGCCATCAATAATTCTGGGTGCACCTTAGGTCCACAACAAATTTTTAAGTAATTATTGTTTGAATGAATAAAGATTGCCCACAAAGGCAAATGATAAAATTACAAATTGCACTAATCTAAATGCCTAAAACAAGTGATATATACTGATGTTTTTTCACTTATCAAAAGGCAGTTTTTCAATAGTATTTAGGTCATTTTCTCATAACTCCATTTACATAATACAGAACTATGAATATATCACATCTATGTGAATGTTAATATTGCCTGAGAATATTGATAGCACAGCTCTGACTCTTCATATGTCTTTTCAATTCTTTTTTTTAAAGATTTTATTTATTTATTTGAGATAGAAAGCATGAGAGAGAGAGAGAGCACAAGCGGGGGGAAGAGTAGAGGGAGAAGCAGACTCCCCGCCGAGCAGGGACCCTCAACTTAGGACTTGATCCCAGGTCTCTGGGGTCATGATCCAAGCCGAAGGCAGACGCTTAACCAAATGAGGCACCCAGGCTCCTAAGTCTTTTCAATTCTTATAAAATTATCTAAAGTATCTGACTAGAGATTTTGTTTATTTATTAATAAGTCCATAAGAAGATTTGACGTTTAAAAAGTAAGCATGTAGGTGGCACCAGTGTGGCTCAGTTGTTTAAACAGCCAACTCTTGATTTTAGCTCAGGTCATGATCTCAGGGTCCTGGGATTAAGCCCCACAACGGGCTCGGCACTCAGCAGGGATTCTCTCTCTCTCCCTCTGCCCCTCCCCCCACTTATGCTCACTCTCTCCCTTTTTCTCTCTAAAATAAACAAATAAATCTTTTTTTTTTTTTTAAAGGAAGCATGTTATAGATTAAGAAGAAAAAAAGCTAAGTGGAAAATGGTAGCCTACAATAGTGGTCACAATTGATGGTTGTGGGCAAAATTCATGCTTTTGTGCTCTGGCTACTAGCTTTGTATAGATGAATATTCTTAAGTTTAAAGTTCCCAATTAAGGAGTTTTCCATTTTATAGTAAGGTCAAGATACAAAATAATCACGTTATCTGCTCTGAATACTTCTGGTAGCTGACTTAGTGTTATATGTGAATTATCTGAGCGGTTAGCCTTTTAAACAAATAAGTACACTATATTAATATATATAATGTAAAGTATTCATGGTATATTGTTCTGTACCTCAGAATCTGGGAAAGTAATAGATATTGTTCATGAAATGAAGAAGATTTCCTACACACTAAAGAAGATCATATTCTTTAATATTTTTCTAGTGTTTATCTATCCTGATGCTTTTTAGGTGATTTCTGTCTTGTTTTGTTTTAAATTTCTGACATAGCTGAATACATTAAAAAAAGGAGTGCAGAAAAACATTAACAAGAAAATATAATTTTCTTTTAAAATCAGACTAAAATTATGTAGGTTATATATTTTTTATTAAAATTTATTTTATTGAGTTAAAATACACAAAATGTAAAATTAACTATCTTAATTATTTTTATGTATACATATCATGAAGTACATTAAGCTCATTAAGTACATTTTACGTGTAATAAGCACATTAGAGACAGTGTGAAATTACGTAAGTTATATATTAACCCACTTAGTTTTCACTGTTGCTGTGAATATTATTCTTTTTTTTCTTGATTTAGTTTAAATTACTCATTTTTCCATTAAAAGTTTGTGTTAAAACTATTACCTAGGGGACAGTAAATTTCACACACCTGACTGTGGTTAGCTCCTTTGCTACTTGAATAGAAAATCCACTTGTTTTGTTGCCTTTTTAAAATCCCCCCGTTTTTTGCATTTTTAGTGCTAGTTAGCTTAAATGCATAAACAAATAATAACATTTTGCATTTATAATATTTTGTGCCCTTTTGACAACTTTTGTGAGGTACTTGAACCTTTGGATAGAAAGGAGGTTTGGGATACTTAGTGAATCTCATTAACTCATGTAGTCTTCTCCTCCAGATCATTTGGATTTGTACAAAGCTGGTTATAAATGCAGAACATTAGTTTGCCTTTCTAATTAAACTAAAACATAGAGCTATTTTTGAACAAATTTTCCCTGTGTATTAAATTTTTCTTTAGTAATTTTGCAATACTAAAAGTCAAGAGAAAAGAAGAAAAATATAGTCTCTTTCTCCACTGCATTTTATCTAACAAAGAAGAAATAATGGCATCCCAAGTAGAAAGGAAGCCATATGTTGGGAAAAATATGAGAAACTGAATTGTCAAATTCTCTAAAGTTCTTCAGCAAAATTGATCATCATCCATGGTCTGAAATAGAATATAGCACAAGAAACATTCAGGAGAAAAGTATTTTCCACACTGTTTTCTGTTTTATTGGTGGCACAGTGCCTTATAGGGATTGTTTGTGCTCATTTTAAGCATAAAATTCACTGTTCTAAGAGCAGGACCATTCCACTTTAACTGATTGTATTTTGGATATGATAAGTTGCCAAGGGTTGTGTTCAATATGAGGATAGATGAAAAGGGTAAATTTTCCTTTGTGAAGATTGGATTATATTTGTTCATTCATTAATTCATTTATTTACTTATTTAGTCTTGAATGTAACAAATATTTTTAGCTTTTACTCTATGACAAGATTTTTTTAGGTACTGAGCATTAAAAGGTAAATAAAATATATTTTTTTATAAAGGTAAATAAAATATTATCTTTTCCTCAAGGAGATCAAATATTCCAATCCCAAGTGTCAAGTGAAAAAATTACCACAGTTCCAGTTATCCATAAAGAACAACTCATTTTTATTCCCACAACTTGTCTAATCAGCACTCAAGTCTTAAAGCTGTCAAGCAAAATTAATTTCAGTGAACTGAAAGGAGCACAGACCCAAAAATCCTGCCTGAATATAAAGAACCCCTGTGTTTTGCTACTCCACTCTTGAGAAATGCTTTGTTATTGTTGGACAATGCATCCAACTCATAGAAAACAAATGTCTTTGCCAACATGAAACTATACTGGACTATCCATTAATTCCCAATTTGGTGCATTAATAAAATTAATACAAAGAGGATAGAGGTGAGTAGAGAGCTGGGTTTTCATTTCTGGTCACTAATTTTTTGAATGCTCTATTTTTATCAAGGACTCTTTATAAATTATATAACTATTTTGAACTTGTGACTTAAGTTGCAACCATGATAGCCAGTGCAGAGGTTTTATGTTGAGTATGTAAAGAACAATGACATTGTTAGTACTGTAGATTTTTATTTCCTGGATATAATGCATAATATTTAAACATTTAACTGAATTTAGTTTTAAATGTTTAGGTTCTCAAAAGAAATTTCCCATCACTGCCAAGTGTAATTTATTTCCTTCTCTCTTTTTTGTTATTTTTCTTGAAATGTTGTTTGTTTGATTAAAATAATTAAGTTGTCTATTTATTTGTGGTTGCATTCTAAAATTGTATAAAATATTTCTATTAAAAGAGTTGTTTTCCCTTGTGAAAATGATGTCAATTCCTAATTATTGACTACAAAGAAAAGAGTAATGATACTTAAAAACTGCTGCTGGGTTGCCTGGGTGGCTCAGTCATTAAGTGTCTGCCTTCAGCTCAGGTCATGATCCCAGGGTCCTGGGATCGAGCCCCACATCAGGCTCCCTGCTCAGGTGGGAAGCTTGCTTCTCCCTCTCCCATTCCCCCTGCTTGTGTTCCTGCTGTCACTATTTCTTTCTCTGTCAAATAAATAAACTCTTAAAAAAAAAAAAACTGCTGCTCCTAGACTAGTAAAGAGTTTTGAACAGATATGAAAGTCTAACTTTTGGACACATTCAAGTGAATGATTTCTTTAAATGAAGAATATGGGATGATGGTGGACAGTAACAGAGTAACAGCAATGACAAAATTAAAAAAAAAAACACTATAAATAAAATATACAAAAAAAAAATACTTGTTACAATTTCTCCTGAGCCCCAAACTGCAAACTACCAACAGCTACACTATTTAGTATCATCTACTGTATGGAAAAAAGCATAAAAAAGGAATCTGTGTTTCTTATGGCCCTAAGACAGTACAACAATAAATTTGCCCATAGGTACTCAATGGAAAATACAATGAGTCAATCTGCAAATACAGACAAAAGGAAAGGGTTTGACTAGTACACAAATTTCAAGTTAGTAGAAGGGGACAAGGATTGACAGCTGAAGCCACTAGAGAGTATGGATTTTAGAAATTATCAAACAATCTCTTTTCCAAGACAAAGCCATGTATTTAGCAGAAACTGCTGGAAATTGAATAACATAGGAATAATATGGTCCAAAGAAAGAGAAATTTCAGAAAAATTGAAAATGGGAGTCAAATTTCAGCATTAGGTCACACTTTAACACTTTCCTTCAAAAAAATCGTAATTGCAAGAGGGAACTCTAAAAATAAGGGTGGAAATTTTCTCTTGGAACATCCTGCCCTTCTAAAAGTAGAGGAAAACTCATTTCATTAAAATGATAGTGCACAGAAAAGGATGTAAATTAACATCCATATAAATTTATTATATAAGAAAAAGAAAAAGAGCATAGTATCATCTCTATAGTCAAAGTAGAAAATCATAGTTTTTTAAATGGTAAAAACTGTAACCTAATAAGTTTAAGTGATCAAAATAAATCAAGAAAATGTTAAAAGCTATGAATTTAAAAATAAATAAATAAATACAAAGAAAAACATCAATAATAATGAGAAAGCCTTTTAAGTGGTCTGCTTGAAGAAAAGGACACTTAACAGCAAAATTAAAAAATTAGCAACAAAATTTAAAAAGTACCAAGAATGCAACAAAAAAAATCAGAAATGACTAAACTAGAAATAACATGAAAACAAGTGACACAACAGATAATGCCATAAGATATATAAATATAAAGGAACGCTTTTCAAACTCAAGAGGGTTTGAGAAAGTGTTAGAGATAAAAGAAATATAAAGGTGCCACATGTGTCTCACAGGAGACCCTAGAGAAAAAAAAAAACCAATAAGGACAAATTCTAAAAGTTGTAGTTTAATAAAACTTGCCAAAAATAAAAGACAACTTGAAAATGTACAGTGAAAGAACACACTGTATTCCTGGAAAAATTGACTACTAGAACTGACACTAAGAAATGATATATTTAAAATAATAAAACTTTAGAGATAAAGACAAATAGAATCATTTGGTGTTCAGGCAAAAAACAAACAAACAAAAACCCCACTAAGTCAGTTAAAAGTGAAAAATAATTTTATTGTCACCATTCCTTTTAACAATAAAAATATTCATGGAAAGAAATAGTGTGCTTGTATTTTATATTTAGCCCACCTGTTCAGAAGTAATTGTTTTGAAATTGCAAATATCAGAGAAGATTTTTGTTCTGGGTCCTTCCTGAGGAATCTGCAAGTGGACAATTTTCAGAAAAATGACATGACTAGTAAGATAACAATATAACATCTGTTGGATTTGGTTTAAAATAGTTGGTGTGTCAAAGAAGATTTTTCCTATTAAGCAAGCAAGGATTTCAAAGATGAGATGCAAAGGAACTACATACATGAAGTAACAGAGTAACAAAGGAAAAGAACATCTTTTATTCAATCAATGAGAATGTGGCTATAGGAAACTGCTGAGGTGTTTGGTGTGGAGACAGCTCAGACAAGGCTATGAATGGAGCTTACAATATCCACCAAAAATAACAAAAAACAGGAGGAGTTAAGATGCGGAGGAGTAGGGAACCCTAATTTCATCTGGTCTCTGGAATCCAGCTAGATAGTTATCAAATCATTCTGAACACCTGTAAAATCAATTGGAGATCTGAGAAAAGAATTGTTGCAAATCTACAAATAGAAAAGCAATCACTTTTTTGGAGAGTAGGAGGTGCAGAGACATGAATCTGGGGCAATATACTGGAGGATATGAAGGAGTTTAGGGAGCCTGATTAACGAGGCTACTGCAAAGTAGTATAAGCAGTAGAGTGCAAAACTGGAACTTTTAGAAGTCTGCTACAGTGGAGGACATCCCTGGCTTAAAGGTGCTCAGGTGACAAAACGGGCCAGAATCCCAGGTGGCACAGCATGGTCTCAGGGTCCTCGGGGCCACG
The DNA here is from genome assembly GCF_037043125.1 of Eumetopias jubatus. Taxonomy (NCBI): domain Eukaryota; kingdom Metazoa; phylum Chordata; class Mammalia; order Carnivora; family Otariidae; genus Eumetopias; species Eumetopias jubatus. Next base: position 616,938 of record NW_028274887.1, read on the forward strand.
AAAAGAATGGGGGTGCCTGAGTGTGGCAGAGTTCCCAGGCATTTTAGCAGGGAAGCTGGCTGAAAACAGTGAGTCTAGACACTGGCTTTCTGCTCAGTGTTGCCATAAACCACAAACTTGCACTGTCCTGCGACAAAAGCCCCGTCCCTCTCCTGGGAGGAAATGCCTGCTCCATGCTGCAGGAGTCTGTACAGTTTGGAGACTCATAACTGGGTTGTGTGGCTGAGATAAAAATGCTCTGTCATAAGCTGGATGAACACAGAGTTAGGACAGAAACCAGGGAGACAAGAGTGGTTGACTCTCTGTGAGGGCTTACTGAAGAGTGAGGGGTGCAAACTTTCAGCTCCAGGGCTAGAGAGAGAGCACACCATCTTTATCCCACCAAGCATTGCTGAAAGCTTTCAGGGAGCAAAACAGTGCCACATAGTGCAATCCAGAGCCACTTAAACTGAGCCCAGCACCTGGGTAAAGGGGGTGCAATTCCACCAGGGCAAGATCACCTGAGAATTAAGAGAACAGGCCCCACCTCCAGAGGACTAGTAGGAACAACCAGCTAGTACCAACAACAGATCATAGAGAGCTTCAAAATTTCAGCTCTTGGGGAAAACACTATATAGCTTTCGTGTTTTTTTTTAATTAATATTCTTTAGTATTTCAGTTTTATTTTTATTCACCTCTTTTCTTATATTTTCCATTTTTTATTCTTTCTTAAATTTGTATTTAAATTTGTTATATATGTGTATATTTTATTTTTGGTTTCCTTTCATTGTATTTTATCTTATTTTTATATATATATATATATACAAGATTGTTTTCTTTCTTTCCTATTTTGGAATCTAGTTTCTTTTAATAAACAGACAGGATCTAGTTTATTGTTTTGTTCTGTTTTACTTCTTGTTTGATTTTTCTAATTTTGTTTTGTTTCTGTTTTTTGGGTTTGTTTTGTTTGTAATTTTCTGTTACTGTTGTTATATTTGTCTTTTCTCTCTCTTTCTTCTATTCTTTTCTGGACATAATCATGAGATGGAGAAACTCACCCCAAATCAAAAGAGGAGGCAGTACTCACTGCCAGGGGTTTAATCAAGCTTGATATAAGTAAGATGTTGGAACTAGAATTCAAAACACTGATTATAAAGATACTAGCTGGGCTTGAAAAACCATTGAAGACACTAGAGATTCCCTTACAGTAGAAATAAAAGAACTAAAATCTAATCAAGCAAAAATTAAAAAATGTTATTACTGAGATGCAGTGAAAAATGGAGGCTCTAACAGCGAGGATAAATGAGGCAGAAGAGAGACTCAATGATATAGAAGACAAAATGATGGAAAATAAGAAAGCTAAGAAGAGAGAAAAACAACTGTTGGATCACCAAAGGAGACTTCGAGAACTAAACAATACCATAAAGCAAAATAATATCTGGAAAATAGGGGTCCCAGAAAATGAAGAGAGTGAAAGGGTCAGAGGTTTATTTGAACAAATTGTAGCTGAAAATTTCCCTAACCTGGGGAAGGAAAAAACATTCAAGTCCAGGAGGCACAGAGAACTCCCTTCAAAAAACAAAAACAAAAAAATAGGTCAACACCTTGATATATAATATGGAAGCTTGCAAACTTCAAAGATAAAGAGAAAATCCTGCAATAGCTCTGGACAAGAGCTCCACAAACTACAAGGGTAGACACATAAGGCTTTCAGTAGACCTGTCCACAGAGATCTGGCAGGCCAGAAAAGACTGGCATGATATATTCAATGTGCTACATAGGAAAAATATGCAGCCAGGAATACTTTATTCAGCAAGGTTGTCATTCAGAATAGAAGGAGAGATAAAGAACTTCCAGGACAAACAGAAACTAAAAGAACTTGTGATCACTAAACCAGCCTTGCATATAATATTAGAGGGTTTCCTTTGAGTGAAAAGAGAGCCCCAAAGTAACAAAGACCAGAAAGGAACAATCTATAGAAACAGTGACTTTACAGGTAATACAAAGGCACTAAATTCATATCTTTCAATAATTACTCTGAATGTAAATGGGTTAAATGCTCCAATCAAAGGACACAGTGTATCAGATTAAATAAAAAAAAAAAAGACCCACTGACATGCTGTCTACAAGAGACTCATTTTAGACTCAAAGACACCTCCAGATTCAGAGTGAGGGGATGGAGACCATTTATCATGCTAATGAACTTCAGAAGAAAGCTGGAATAGCCAAAATTATATCAGACAAACTAGATTTTAAACCAAAGACTGTATAAGAGATGAAGAAGGACACTAAATCATAAAAGAGGTTCTATCCAACAAGAAGATCTAACAATTATAAATAAATATTTATGCCCCTAACGTGGCAGCAGGCAATTATATAAACCAGTTAATCACAAAATTAAAGAAGCACATTGATAATAATACAATGGTAGTAGGGAAATTTAACAGCTCACTCACAGCAATGGACTGACCATCTAAGCAGTAAATCAACAAGGAAACAAGGGCTTTGAATGCACACTGGACCAGATGGACTTCAGAGATGTATTCAGAACATTTCATCCTAATGCAACACATTCTTCTTGAGTGTACATGGAACATTCTCCAGAAGAAATCACATACTGAGTCACAAATCAGGTGAGACTGAAATTATTCTATGCATGTTTCAGACCACAAAACTTTAAAACTTGAACTCAATCACAAGAGAAAATTTTGAGGGAACACAAATGCATGGAAGTTAAAGAGCATTCTACTAAAGAATGAATGGGTCAACCAGGAAATTAAGAAAGAATTAAAAAAAAACATGGAAGCAAATGAAAATGTAAGTATGGCCGTTCAGAACCTTGGGATGCAGCAAAGGTGGTCCTAAGAGGGAGGTATATAGCAATAAAGCCCTTCTCAGGAAACGAGAAGAGTCAAATACAGAACTTAAACCTACACCTAAAGGAACTAGAAAAAAAAAAAAACAACAAATAAAGCCTAAATCCAGCAGAAGAAGGGTAATAATAAAGATAAGAGCAGAAGCCAATGATTTAGAAATTAAAAAAAAAGAACAGATACAATGAAACTAAGATATAGTTCTTTGAAAGAATTAACAAAATCAGTAAACCCTTAGCCAGACTTATCAAAAAGAAAAGAGAAAGGACCCAAGTAAATAAAATCATAAATGAAAGAGGACAGATCACAAACAACACTGAAGGAATAAAAACAATTATAAGAATGAATGGATAAAGAAGATGTGGTATATATACACAATGGAATATTATGCAGCCATCAAAAGGAATGAGGTCTTGCCATTTGCAACGACGTGGATGGAACTGGAGGGTGTTATGCTGAGTGAAATAAGTCAATCAGAGAAAGACATGTATCATATGACCTCACTGATGTGAGGAATTCTTAATCTCAGGAAACAAACTGAGGGTTGCTGGAGTGGGGGTGGGGTGGGAGGGATGGGGTGGCTGGGTGATAGACATTGGGGAGGGTATGTGTTATGGTGAGCGCTGTGAATTGTGCAAGACTGTTGAATCACAGATCTTTACCTCTGAAACAAATAATGCAATATATGTTAAGAAAAAAAAAAGAAGATAGCAGGAGGGGAAGAATGAAGGGGGGGAAATCGGAGGGGGAGACGATCCATGAGACAATGGACTCTGAAAAACAAACTGAGGGTTCTAGAGGGGAGGGAGGTGGGGGGGATGGGTTAGCCTGGTGATGGGTATTAAAGAGGGCAAGTTCTGCATGGAGCACTGGGTGTTATGCACAAAGAATGAATCATGGAACACTACATCAAAAACTGATGATGTAATGTATGGTGATTAACATAACAATAAAAAAATTCAAGGAAAAAAACAATTATAAGAGAACATTATGAGCAATTATAAGCCAAAAAATTAGGCAATCTGAAAGAAATAGATGCATTTCTAGAAACATATAAACTACCAAAACTGACACAGAGAAAAATAGAAAACCTGAACAGACCCATAACTAGCAGAGAAATTGAATCAGTAATCAAGAATCTCCCAAGAAACAAGAGTCCAGAGCCAAATGGCCTCCCAGCAGGATTCTACCAAACATTTAAAGAAGCATTAATACCTATTCTTTTGAAGCTGTTTCAAAAAATAAAAATGGAAGGAAAACTTCCAAATTCATTCTATTAAGCCAGCATTACCATGATCCCCAAACCAAAGACCCTGCTAAAAAGGAGAATTACAGACCAATATTCCTTGATGAACATGGATGTAAAAATTCTCACCAGGTTATTAGCTAATAGCATCCAACAGTACATTAAAGTGTTATTCACCATGATGAAGTGGGATTTATTCCCTGTCTGCAAAGGTGGTTCAACATCCACAAATCAATCAATATGGTACACCATATTGATAAAAGAAAGGACAAGAGCCATATGATCCTCTCATAGATGCAGAAAAACCATTTGACAAAATACAGCCTCCTTTCTTGTTAAAAACTCTCTGTGGTGTAGGGATAGAAGGAATATAGTTCAGTATCTTAAAAGCCACATACAAAAAAGCCCCACGGTGAATATTATCCTCAACAGGAAAAAACTGAGAGCTTTTCCCCTAGGGTCAGGAACAAGACAGGGATGTCCACTCTCACCACTGTTGTTCAACATAGTCTTGGAAGCCCTAGCTTCAGCAATCAGATAATGAAAAGAAATAAAAGGCATTTAAATTAGCAAAGAAGTCAAATTTTCACCCTTCGCAGATGACGTGATACTCTATGTTGAAAATGCAAAAGACTCCACCAAAAAACTGTTAGAACTTGTACAGGAATTCAGCAAAGTGACAGGATATAAAATCAATGCACAGAAGACAATCACATTTCTATGCACTAACAATGAGGCAGAAGAAAGAAATGAAGGAATCGATCCCATTTACAATTGCACCCAAAACCATAAGATACCTAAGAATAAACCTAACCAAAGAGATAAAGTATCTGTACAATGAAATCTATTGAAAACTTATGAAAGAAATTGAGGGTGACACAAAGAAATGGAAAAACATTCCATGCTCATGGATTGGAAGGACAAATATTGTGAAGATGTCTATCCTATCCAAAGCACTCTACACATTCAAAGCAATCCTTATCCAAATACCATCATTATTTTTCACAGAGCTGGAACAAACAATTCTAAAATTTGTATGGAACCAGAAAAGACCCCGAATAGCAAAAGAATGTTGAAAAAGAAAACCAAAGCTTGAGGCATGATAATTCCAGACTTCAAGCTTTATTACAAACTGCAATCATCAAGACAGTATGGTACTGGCACAAAAACAGACACATAGATCAATGGAACAGAACAGAAAACACAAAAATTGAACATAACTCTATGGTCTACTAATCTTCAACAAAGCAGGAAAAAATATCCAAGAGAAAGAAAGTGTCTCTTCAACAAATGGTGTTGGGAAAGTGGACAGCCATATGCAAAAAAATGAAATGGGACCGTTTTCTGACACCATACACAAAAATATACTCAAGATGAAAGACCTAAATATGAAACAGGAATCCATCAAAACCCTAGAGGAGAACACAGCAGCAACCTCTTTGACCTCAACCACAGCAACGTTTTGGTAGAAACTTCTCTAAAGGCAAATGAACTCTTGGACTTCAAATGAACTCTTGGACTTCAAATAACAAGATTTTTCACAGCAAAGGAAACAATCAACACAACCACATTGCAACCTACCAAATGGGAGAAGATATTTGCAAGTGACTTATCAAATAAAGGGCTAGTATCCAAAATCTGTAAAAGACTTATCAAACTCAACACCCAAAAAACAAAAAAAATCTAGTCAAGAAATGGGCAGAAGACATGAACAGACATTTCTCCAAAGAAGACATACAAATGGGCAAACAGACACATGAAAAAATGCTCAACATCGCCTGGCATTAGGAAAATACAAATCAAAACCAGAATGAAATACCGCCTGACACTGGTTAGAATGGCTAAAATTAACAAGTCAGGAAACAACAGAATTTGGTGAGGATGTGGAGAACCCTCTTATACTGTTGGTGGGAAAGCAACCTGGAGCAGTCCCTCTGAAAAACAGTATGGAGGATGCTCAAAAAGTTAAAAATAGAGCTAACACACAACCCTACAATTGTACTACTAGGTATTTATCCAAAGGATACAAGCATAGTGATTTGAACAGGCACATACACCGCAATGTTTATAGCAGTAGTGTCCACAATAGTCAAAATATGGAAAAACCCATATGTCCATCAACACATGAATGGATAAAGTTGTGGTATAGTGATGAATCACTAAATTCTACCTCTGAAACTAATAATACACTATACGTTAATTAAATTGAATTTAAATTAAAAAGTTAAAAAACAAAAAAACCAAAACAAAATATATGTAGATGTGGTATAAATGACTTTTTCATGTGTCTGGGGCCCAATGTGGGGCTTGAACTCATGACCCTGAGATTGAGACTTGAGCTGAAATCAAGAGTTGGACTTTTAACCAACTAAGCCACCCAGGCACCCCTGCTCAGCACATATTTCTAATGTTATAATGTGTTTCTATCATACGATTTAGAAATATTACTTTTATGCATATTTCTTTCAAAGTAAAACAGCAAAAACCTCAACAGAGGAATCATATTTTATGATATTTACCATATAATATTTGTATTTTCTACTTTATAAGATTTTGCATGTAAAATTTGAAATCATGAGGAATAACATTGAGGGGGGCTAAGATCGTGGTATAGTAGGAGAACCCTAGGCTTATCTGTCTTTTGAGCACAACTAGATAACTATCAGATCATTTTAAATATCCCAGAAACCTACCTGAAGACTGACAGAACAAAATCTCAACTAAAAGGAGAGAAGAAGCCACATCAAAGAAGGTAGAAATTGTGGAAACATGGTTTGGGGGAGAAACCAGGCATGGGTGCTATAGAGGGGAGGGAGCTCTGGTCATGGAGGAAGGTGACAGAGAGAGGAGAGCACAAGGGAATGCACAAGAAGAACATTTCCCCAAAATCTACAGGGGCTGATTTTTATGACTTCTGGCATCCAGCCGGGCTTAAAGACTAGAGTTTTAAAGGCCTGTGGGCTTGGCTGGGATCAAGCCCTGATGGTGCTGTCCTACTCTGGAGACAAAGCAGGCAAACAACACAGGGGCAGATGGCATTGAAACAGTGATCTGAAGAATGCCTGGGGGCATATAGTGGGGAGATTATTTGCTCTTTTTAGAGCATTTCCCTGAGAGATATCATTCATGGAGATATCATTCATGGAGATGCCTCTCCAGGGACAAAAGAACCAGATGGCACCATTTCCCGCCCCCACCCCTCAGCATAAACAAGGCCACCTGTGGATAGCACCTTAGCCCTGATACTAGCTGCCTAACCTCCTAACCTTCTTACAAAAGTCTCACACCCCTGCACTCTTGACCATGACTCCTTCATGGTCAAGCTTGCCTCTGTCCCAGTGTGGTAGGTCTCTTCTCCAAAAGGCCAGTAGAAACCATGGCACACACCGCATCTCCTGACCAGAGAGTTCTGCAGGGCTTTAGTTCTAGTGGAAATGTATCAGGTCTCATTTAATAAGCAGACAAGAGCACACATAGTTAACTCACCACAGTCTGGCCAATGACCAAACCCTGCCCACTGCAGGCAAGGAGAGCCCCTGCAGATGACTGGTCTGAAGGACAGGGCAGCCAAAACACAAACAGAGTCATGGAGCAAACACAAGAGACACTCCCTGAAGTGCCAGGTCCTGGACAAAACTTTTCTCCAAAAGTTATTACTCTCAGGAGCAGGAAGCATAATGGGCTTTTCTAACACAAAGAAGAAGTCAGAGACTTAGACAAACTGCCGAGATAGAGGAATTTATCCCAAATGAAAGAGGAAGATAAGGTCACAGCCAGAGGACCAAGCAAAACAGATATAAGCAACTTGTCTGATGGAGAATTTAAAGCAACGATCATAAGGATCCTCAATGGGCTTGAGAAAAGAAGGGGAGACTTCAGGGAGGCCCTTACCCCAGATATAAAAGAGTTAAAAAACAGTCAGAAATGAAAAATGCAATAACTGAGATTCAAAAGAGGCTTATCCAATGAACCCAAGGATGCAAGAAGCAGAGGAATGAAAGTGATATAGAAGATAAAATAATGGAAAATAATGAAGCTGAACAAAAGAGAGAAAGAGGAATTATGGAACAGAAGAACAAACTTAGAGAACTCAGTGACTCCATCAAAAGTAATAATAATCACATTATAGGAGTCCCAGAAGAAGAAGAGAGAGCAAATGGGGCAGAAACTTTATTTGAAGAAATAATAGCTGAAAACTTCCCCAATCCGTGGAAGGAAACACATCCAGGTGCAGGATGCACACAGAACTCCCATCAAAATAAACAAAAGCAAGGCAACACCAAGAGATATTATAATTATATTTGCGAAATATAGTGATAAGAGAAAATATTAAAAGCAGCAAGACAAAAGAAGTCCTTAACTTACAAGGGAAGACCCATAAGGCTAGCTGGAGATTTCTTAACAGAAACTTGACAAGCCAGAGGCAATGGCATGATATATTGAACATGCTGAATTGGGAAATTCTGCAGCCAAGAATATTTTATCCAGTAAGACTATAATTCAGAATAGAAGGAGAGTTAAAGAGTTTCTCAGACAAAAACTAAAGGAGTTTGTGACAACTAAACCAGCCCTACAAGAAATATTAAAGGGGACTCATTGAGTGGAAAGAAAAGACAAAGACAAAAATGACAAAGACAAGAAAAGAACAGAGAAAATCTCCAGAAACAATGAAAAATCAAGTAATAAAATGTCACTAAATACATATCTATCTATAATTACTGTGCGTGTAAATGGACTAAACACTCCAATCAAAAGACATAGGCTGTGAGAATGGATAAAAAAAAAAACAAACAAACCAAGACCCATCTCTATGCTGCATATAAGAGACTCATTTTAGACCTAAAAACACCTGCAGATTGAAAGTGAGGGGATGGAGAAATATTTTTCTTGCGAATAGATGTCAAAAGAAAGCCAGAGTAGCAGTACTTACATCAGAAAGGCTACACTTTAAACCGAAGAGTATAACAAGAGACAAAGAAGGGCCTGTATCATAATAAAGGGGACAACCCAACAAGAAGATCTAACAATAGTAAATATTTGTGCACCTAAAATGGGTGCACCAAATATATAAAACAATTAATAAAAAGCATAAAGGAACTAATTAATAATAATAAGATAATAGTAGGGGACTTTAAAACCACACTTACATCAAAGGACAGATCATCTAAGCACAAAATCAACAAGGAAACAATGGTGTTGAATGATACACTGGGCCAGATGGACTTAACAGATATAGTCAGAACATTTCATCCTAAAGCAGAACAATACACATTCTTTTCAAGTGCACATGGGACATTCTTCAGAATAGATTGCATACTAGGTCACAAATCAGGACTCAACAAGTACAAAAAGACTGAGATTGTACCATGAATCTTTTCTGACCACAATGCTTTGAAACCTGAAATCATCCAAAAGAAAAAGAAATTGGAAAGACCACAAATATATGGAGGTTAAACATGCTACTAAATAATGAATAGGTCAACCAGGAAATCAAAGAAGAAATTAAAAAAATACATGGAAAAAATGAAAATATAATGATCCCAAACCTTTGGTATGCAACAAAAATGTTCCTAAAAGTATACAGCAATATACATCTAAAAGAAAGAAAAATCCCCAAGAAACAAACTAATGTTACCTAAAAGAGCTAAAAAAAGAACAAAAATTAAACCTAAAGCCAGTAGGAGGGAAATAAAGAAACTAAAACAAACAAACAAAAAACAGTAGAACAGATTAATGAAACCAGAGCTGATTTATGAAAAAAATAATAAAATTGATAAACCCTTAGCCAGACTTATCAACAAGAAAAGAGAAAGGAACTAATATATAAAATCATATATGAGGGAGGAGAAATCCAAACCAACACTACAGAAATACAATTAGAAGAGCATATTATAACAAACTATATGCCAACAAATTAGACAACTTGGAAGAAATGGATAAATTCCTAAAAAAAATACAAACAACCAGAATTGAAACAGGAAGAAATAGAAAACTTGAACAAACCGATAACCAGCAAATAAATTGAATCAGTAGCAAAGAACTCCCAATAAACAAAACTCCAAGGTCAGGTGGTTTCACAGATAAATTCTCCCAAACATTTAAAGAAGAGTTAATACTATTCTCCTCAAACTATTCCAAAAAATAGAAAAGGAAGGAAAACTTCCAAATTCATTTTATGAGACCAACATGACTCTGATACCAAAATCAGATAAAGGCACCACCATAAAAGAGAACTACAGGACAATATCCTTGATGAACATGGATGCAAAAATTCTCAACAAAATACTGGCAAATTGAATCTAACATTACATTAAAAGAATCACTCACCAGGATCAAGCAGGATATATTCCTGGTCTGCATGTTTGGTTCAATATTTGCAAATCAATCAATGTGATACATCACATTAATAAAAGAAAGGATAAGAACCATATGATCCTTTCAATAGCTGCAGAAAAAGTATTTGATAAAATACAACATCCATTCATGATAAAAACCCTTAACAAAGTAGGGTTAGAGGGCACATACTTCAACATATACGGCCATATATGAAAAACTCACAGGTAATATCATCCTCAATGGGGAAAAACTGAGACCTTTTCCTCAGGAACAAGACAGGGATGTGTCCTCTCACGACTTTTATTTAACAAATTACTAGAAGTCCTAGACACAGTGATCAGACAACAAAAATAAATAAAAGCCATCCAAATCAGGAAAGAAATAATCAAACTTACACTATTTGCAGGTGGCACGATACTTTATATAGATAACCCAAAAAACTCCACAAAAAATTGCTAGAATTGATGCATAAATTCAGTAAAGTGACAGGATACAAAATCAATGTAGAGATATGTTACATTTCTATACACTAATAATGAAGTGGCAGAAAGAGAAATCAAGGAATCAATCCCATTACAATTGTACCAAAACCATAAGATACCTAGGTATAAACCCAAAGTGGCAAAAGACCTGTACTCTGAAAACTATAAAACACTGATTTATTTATTTTTTTAAAAGATTTATTTATTTATTTGAGAGAGAGAGAATGAGAGCGATAGAGAGCACGAGAGGGAAGAGGGTCAGAGGGAGAGGCAGACTCCCTGCCGAGCAGGGAGCCCGATGTGGGACTCGATCCCGGGACTCCAGGATCATGACCTGAGCCGAAGGCAGTCGCTTAACCAACTGAGCCACCCAGGCGCCCTAAAACACTGATTTAAAAAAATTGATTATGACACAAAGAAATGGAAAATCATTCCATGCTCATGGATTGGAAGGAAGATTATTGTTAAAATGTCTATACGACCCAAAGAAATCTGTAGATTTAATTCAGTCCCTATCAAAATACCGCCAGCACTTTTCACAGAGCTAGAACAATCCTAAAATGTATATGGAACTGCAAAACACCCCAAATAACCAAAGCAATCTTGAAAAAGCAAAGCTGGAGGCACCACAGTTCCAGACTTCAAGCTATATTACAAAGCTGCAATCATCAAGACAGTGTGGTACTGTCACAAAAAAGAAACATAGATCAGTGGAGTATAATAGGAAACCCAGAAAGAAACTTATAAGTATATGGTCAAGTACTCTTCAACAAAGCAGGAAAGACTATCCATGGGAAAAAGATAGTCTCTTCAACAAATGGTATTCAGAAACCTGGACAGCAACATGCAGAAGAATGAAACTGGGTCACTTTCGTATGCCGTATGAAAAATAAAGTCAAAATAGATGAATGACCTAAATGTGAGGCAAGAAATCATCAAAATCTAGAGGAGAACACAGTCAGCAACTTCTTTGACATCAGCCATAGCAACTTCTTACTAGACACATCACCACAGGCAAGAGAAACAAAAGCAAAAATGAACTATTGAGATTTCATCAAGATAAAAACCTTCTACATAGCAAAGGAAAAAATCAACAAACTAAAAAGCCACCTATGGAATGGGAGAAGATATTTGCAATGGACGTGTCTGATAAGGGCCCAAAATCTATAAAGAACTTATCAAACTCAACACCCATAAAATAATCCAGCTAAGAAATGAGCAGAAGACAGAGACTTCCAAATGGCTAACAGACACATGAAAAAATGTTCAACATCAGGGGCGCCTGGGTGGCTCAGTTGTTAAGCATCTGCCTTTGGCTCAGGTCATGATCCCAGAGTCCTGAGGTCGAGCCCCACATCAGGCTCCCTGCTCCACAGGAAGCCTGCTTCTCCCTCTCCTACTCCCCCTGCTTGTGTTCCCTCTCTCTCTGTGTCTCTCTTTGTCAAATAATAAATAAAATCTTAAAAAAAAATCATCTTAAACACATCTTAAAAAATGTTCAACATCGGTCATCATCAGAGAAATATAAATAGATTCCATAATGAGATATCACCTCACACCATCCAGAATGGCTCAAATTAACAACACAAGAAACAACAGATGTTGGCAAAGATGTGGAGAAGGAGGAACCCTCTTACATTGTTGGTGGGAATGGAAACTGGTGCAGCCACTCTGGAAAACAGTATGGAGATGCTTCAAAAAGTTAAAAATAGAACTACCTTACAATCCAGCAATTGCACTACTAGGTACTTACCCAAAGGAAACAAAAATACTGATTCAAAGAGACACATGCACCCCAATATTCATAGCAGCATTATCAACAATAACGAAATTATAGAAAGAGCCCAAATGTCCATCAACTGATGAATGGATAAAGAAGAGGTGGCATATATATAAAGTGGAATATTACTCAGCCTTAAAAAGGAATGAAATATTGCCATTTGCAACAACATGGATTGAGCTAGAGAGTATTATGCTAAGTGAGATAGTCAATCGGAGAAAGACAAAAACTATATAATTTCATTCTTATGTGGGATTTAAGATACAAACAAATGAACATAGAATGAAAAAAAAAAAAGAGAGGCAAACCATAAACGTACTGTTAGCTATAGAGAAAAAAAACAGGGTTCCTGGAGGGGAAGTGGGCAGGGGGATGGCTTAAATGAGTGAGGAGCATTAAGGAGGCAAACCATAAAACATATTAACTATAGAGATGAGGGTTGCTGGAGGGGAGGTGGGTAAGGGGATGGTTTAAATGGGTGAGGAGTATTAAGGAGGATGCTGTGATGGGGGAGGAGTGTTAAGGAGGATGCTGTCATGAGTACTAGGTGTTGTATATAAGTGATGAATCACTAAAATTTCTACACCTAAAACTCATATTACAGTGTATATTAACTAACTTGAATTTAAATAAAACCTTGAAAAAAGAAATAAAGGAGCATGTGGTATACATATCCAATGGAATATTACTCAGCCATAAAAATGAATGAAATCTTGCCATTTGCAATGGCATGGATGGAGCTAGAGAGTATTATGCTAAGTGAAATAAGTCAGAGAAAAACAAATACCAGTACTCATAGTGGAATTTAAGAAAGAAAAATTAATATGGCAGGGGAAATAGGAAAACCAAGAAACAGACTCTTAACTATAGATAATAAACTGGTAGTTACTAGGGGGATATGGGTGAGGGGAATTGGTTAAATAGGTGATGGGGTTAAGGAATGCACTTTGGATGTTTAGGAGGTGTTGTATGTAAGTGTTTAATCACTACATGATACAGCTGAAACTAATATTACATTGTATGTTAACTAACTGAAATTTAAATAAAAACTAAAAAACTCTTGTTTCCATTATTTTGTTAATATTATCAAACTACATTGGTAAGAACTTCTAAAACAAACTCATTTGCTTAGTGTATAAACCCAGTGCTTCTTTTTCTTAATAAAATTTAATTACTTCTTAAAGAAAAATAACAGTGAAATTTGACAAATCTGAGTAATTTTAATATTAATGTTTATTTATATTTATATTTCAGCATTTTGAAGCAGTTTTGAATATATTATTTGAAAGAACTGTAAATAAAACCATATTAAAATGTTAATGTAATACAAATATTATTGGTTAGAATTACAACCTCATGTATCTTTTTCTCCCTATGACATATATCTAACTATTGAAACACCATCATTTAACCATTAAGGTATGAGTTATGGTAAACAAGATCCTTGACTTAAAAAAAAAATACTCATGGCATCTTTTAATACAGTCTTTACAGAAGAAACTTTTCTAATATAATGATAATAACAATAATAGCAACTATTATATCTCCCATCACTTAGACTATTACCACTTCTATAATTACTTCTGATTCATACATTTGAGTTTTTTGGCCAATAAGTTCCAGGCTATAAGAACTTATTGGGGCTATAAGAAAGAGTTGATTACTATAAGAAGTATATGTGTGAGTGTGCGTGTATGTGTGTCCATAATACTGAATTCTGTACATATGCTAAACACATATGGACGCATTACTTTGTATAATTAACTCATTAAATATACATGAACTTGGAAGTGATAGTTACTTTAAACCTAGCCTCTTGAAAACTCTACATTATTAGTTCTTTTGAACTTAGATGGAAAGTCCCTGTATAAATGTGAACATTATGTATGAACCATGAAACATTAAGTCCTTGTTGATAATTAGCATATTTATCTGGAATTTAATAGTAAGGGAAAGCATAATACATGTCTCTAGGCTTATGTGTTTATTTAAGCAATTTAAGCAACAGACTCAAGTTAATGGATTTTGGAAGATGTTCATTCTTAGAGATGAATAATAAGATTCTTCTGTCAGATGCAAGGCCAACACCTGCATTAGATTGACACCTCTGGGCATCAGGAGACAATCCAGCACTGCTGTTTAGAATACCTAGAAATTTTTGTGAGAAACGTCACTATTGTTAGGATTCATTTTTTTCCATTTTTAACTCCAAAAGAGATGATTTTATAGCCAAGAGAAACAGAAGGACTTGGGTAGGGGAAAGATAGGAACCCCATCTTTTTCATCTCCTGTCTATGAGTGGCTAAAAAGGATAGTTGATAAAGAATATAGTCGATGACATTATAATAGTGTTGTATGGTGTGGTGAACATATCATGATGTATAAACTCGTCAAATCACTATGGTTTACCCCTGAAACTAATGCAACATTGTAGGTCAACTATACTAAATAAATAAATAAATAGTGCCAAATCTCTAATGCATATTATTTTACTCCATAAAGGAATAAATCTAAATTGAAGTAATATACATGTTTCCCTATAAGACATAATGGAATCATTTTCATTTTTAATAGGAAAAAATAAATGTGAACTATAAATATTTCAGATTTTTAAAAAGATTTTATTTATTTATTTGAGAGAGAGATAGACAGCCCACACACGAAGGGGGGGCGGAGGGAGAAGGAGAAGCAGACTCCTTACTGAGCAGGGAGCCTGATCGTGGGACTCGATCCAAGGACCCTGAGATCATATCCTGAGCCGAAGTCAGACGTTTAACTGACTGAGCCACCCAGGTGCCTCTATTTCAGATTTTTAAATAAATTTCCCTTCTTGAGAGGGTGCTTTCTAGTGGGATTGTGGAAGGTAAACAGTCTTTGGGGTTAGGTTGGCTTGATTTCCAATTTAGCTCTGCCACTAGTGTACCATGTAACTTAAGAAACAAGCTTCCCAAGACTTGGATTCCTCAAAGTATGGGAAATTACTTAGTACATGGCAGGTTTCAAGATTTTTATCTTTCTTTTTCTTGATACTTTGCAGGACAATAAATAGTGGATGACAGAGAGAGAGAAGAGTCTAGATCGGACTGTGACAACATGCACTGCTTAGGAGGAAAAAATAGAAATTAAAAAGTGCCCTGAACAGTGGCTTTGGTTACTGGAGAGAGGGAAAGGAAAATGTTTTAACAATATATACAAATTAAGTTTCTTTCTATCTCTCAAGTAATGTGTGAGTAGATAAACAGATTGTAATCTAATTTGAGGGTCATCTCAAATTATCTGAAAATATAGATTTTTGTGGGATGTGAAAAATACCCTCTGTGGGGTTTATAAACTGTTTGGAACCTGGCACATCAGTGCAACAACTGGACAATCTTCTTAGAGGCCCCAAGCCTTGGTGTGAAGTAGAGCTGTTTCATAATAGCTGTCTACTCCAATGTGAGTCCCAGTATGGTTCATTTATTTAAGGACAGTAGTATTTTTTTACAGCCAATTTGCTAGTGTAAAGTGTGAATGTCTTGATCATGATGTATCTCTACCCACTGACTCCACTGACCCATGGATCATGAAAACTTTTAGACATGGTTAGAATCTGAGTGTGACAGTTGTAAAGAGAACAAGGTCTAGAGACAGAATGCCAAGGGAGGAACCTTGACTTTGCCACACTATTTAGATTTCCTGGCCCTCAATTTGCTTATCTTTAAAATCAGGAAAAATAATTCCTATCTCACAGGGACATGTGAAACATCACTGTGTAAATCATCTAAATTTGGTCATCATTCTGTCATATGTAATCTGAGTCCTATAGCAATCAACACAGCAGAACTATATCCACATAACTAACTTTATAATCTGTTTATATGCTGAGCAAATCTGATTCACTTCATCCATAATTTGCACCTTGTTACAGAGCATCTTCAATACTAATACCTGAACACGTTGAATAAAGAAAAAAGAAAAAAACAGTTTTCTTTGGTTGTTTGTTTCCCACTGATTTTGTAATATTGTATTTTATACTTCTTAGTGGTACTAGCTATACTAAAGCTCTATACCACACACCCCGTTGTGAATGAAAAACCATGTTTTACAGTTACATTACAGTGGAAAATCCCTTTTTGCATTAAAATAATTTTATTGTTCTTTCAGTATTAAATTATACTGATAGATCATTTTATATTTTTTAATTTTTTTAAGGATTTATTTATTTATTTATTTGAGAGAGAGAATGAGATATAGAGAGAGAACATGAGAGGGGGGAGGGTCAGAGGGAGAAGCAAACTCCCTGCTGAACAGGGAGCCCGATGCGGGACTCGATCCCGGGACTCCAGGATCATGACCTGAGCCAAAGGCAGTCGCTCAACCAACTGAGCCACTCAGGCGCCCTTGATAGATCATTTTAAAATAACACATTTCTCCCAAAGAGATTAAATAGGAAATAAAGTGGTAATAATGTGTTTAAAAGTAAACCTTAGGAAACTTTACATCATTTTGTTACTATGACAAACAGCAAAAATTTATCATAGGTAAAGGGCTAGTATTGAAAATCTACAAAGATCTTATCAAACTTAACACTCAAAGAACAAATGATCCAACCAAGAAATGGGCGGAAGACATGAACAGACATTTTTCCAAAGAAGACATCCAAATGACCAACAGACACATGAAAGAGTGCTCAACATCGCTCAGCACCAGGGAAATCCAAATCAAAACCTCAAGGAGATATCACCTCACACGTCAGGATGGCTAAAATTAACAAGTCAGGAAACGACAGATGTTTGCCAGGATGTGGAGAAAGGGGAACCCTCCTACACTGTTGGTGGGAATGCAAGCTGGTGCAGCCACTCTGGAAAATAAGCTTGAGTTCTATTTTTTTAGTGTACACATAGCAATACATACAAAGTATTTTGAAGCAAACTGGCTTAATTCAAACAAAATAGGTTGATTTTAAAACCACCAGTTTTTCAATTGTGTTTTCGAGTAAATGATTTTGATTCCCTTAAAATGTTTCAACTTTCTAACACTGTTTCATTCATGTATTTATTCATTCATCCACTCAGTCAAAAGCTATGTATGAAACATTTACTATCTGCCAGATATTGTGAAATCACCAGATACAATGTTGAGCAGGACAAGCTCTGACTTTGCCCTCACAGATATCAGTCACTAGGGGATCCTGGCATTTAAAATGGAGGAAACAACATGGACAAGTGTATTTTGACACAAATATCTACAGAATGGAGAGAAGTTGGATGTGATTAAGTACAGCTTGTGAAGGAGACCAGTAAGATATGAAATTGAAAAAGCCAAAGATTAGAGTAATTAATTCATATTAATTGAGTGGAACTTATGTCCTAGGCAGTTTGCTAAAATAATCCAATGGCAACTTGGACTAAGAAAGTGATGGTCGATAGAGGCATGGAAACAAAGACAAAATACAATTTTGACCATGGTCTACAATATAAAATAATTTTTACATTTCAATCCAATGTGTGCATGCATGGTCACACATTCAAACACAATCTATGATGAAAATAAGCCTTTATGACTTAAAATTTTCTCTAATATCTTTCAGCTTTAATTTACTATATTATTTCTCACTACAAGAAAAAAGTGATGGTCAAACCTTGATATCAAAACTTGAGACCTGCAGCTTAGAAAACTCTAGTAGATAATTAAGAATGACAATAAAATCCTTAATTTATTGGCTAAGGGAGTAGGGGATGGTGAGGTAAATATATCAAGCTTGACTCAAACGCATTTTATTTCTTAAAAAGATAGCAAGTAGTAAAACTTATTGAATAGAATGGGTTTTGGAATAAATTTATGAGTTTGGTTGGGAGCAAGTTGAGTTTGAGATTCTTTGGAGACGTTCAAGGATATGTGTCAAGTGGGCAGTTAGAGTCATAGGGTCCAGGGTTCAGTGCAATGATCTAGTGTGCTGATTTTGATTTATGAATCCTCTTTATCTGCATGGTGATTGTTGTAGATGTGGATGCAATCATCCAGGAAGAGATTACAGAATAATAAGAAGAGAAGGCTGAGGCTTAAGTTTGAAGGAGCTCCCAATCTTTAATGGCTGCTTGGAACTGAAGATACATGGAGGGAGGGTGTTTACAAAGTAATAGGGAGAAAAATGAGGCAGTGAGGGGATGGTTTAAAAAAAAAGGAAAAGGCAAAAGAAAGTCTTTTGAGAAACCTGGCTGTGAGGTGGAAGAGGGCAATGAGGTAGGAAGCAGTTGTAAATAAATTGTACAGGGCCTTGTTTGTTTTGCTAGGGAAATTGGAATTTGTCCCATCATAATTGGGAGCTAACAAATTCTTACAGAAGAATGTGATATAATTGGTTTTGTGTTATAGATAATTAACTTTGGCAACAGAGTGTAAAGTGGATGGGCCTTGTTTGGAATGAGACTGGCGGCGAAAAGCAGCTATTTAGAAGTTTTTTGCTATGATCTAGTTAAGAAGAGGGAGCAGGAATTGAACGCCATTTAAATGAGATATGTTATAATAAAGTAAACTGAAAGTGTGAACCCTTTGTCCCTACATACTAATATCAAGTCAATTTCATTTTCATTTTCATAAATTGTAATTAAAAAAATCCTTATAGAGGAGATTTTTTCCCCTATTGGCCTTTGAAATGAAACATACTGTTCTCAAGAAAATAATTGTGGAAAGGGGTAGAGCAGTTTAAAAAAGAACTAGTGAGAAATAAAAATAACTTTCAGATCAAGGTAGAAAAACAATTGACAAGTTCTCAATCTATTCAGGATTAAAATTCATTTCTCATTAATAAGTAACTTATTGAAGGAATAAAATTATGATACATTTCAGTACATTTAGAAATTAATCTTACCTACTCTGTAAGTTAGACAATAAATGCTTTCTTTCAATTAACACAGAAAGCAAATGAGAGCTTTTAGGATACTCTGTATTATTCATTTAAAAAAATAGTGGAACAGCTAAAAAACAGTCTAGGTAAAAGCATGCTTTCCTGTTCAATGAAAGTGTTAAAACTTTGAAATGATTAACCATAACAAGTAATAAAAAAATTCACTCCAAGTATGTGTTTTCTGTTTGTTTTTTTCTTTAGCTTTCCCTAGACAATTTTCCATTACAGAAGGACATGTCAAAGACACTTTTGAAAATGGACAGTGGTTGGATGTGAACAACATTCCAGAAATATAAATTCGACTTAGCTAAAGGGAATAAAAATAAGACTTTCAGATGAGCCTAAATAACACAGCAGGTAGAGAATTAGTGCACAAATTATAATTTAAAATATGAAGGTTATTATATATTTAATAATTTTACCTCTTTACATAAATATATGAACCCAGCCCCTGTCAACAAAGCATTTGAATTCCATTGCAATAGGGCGCATGGATTTTTTACTGACACTCCTTAGAAAACTAGAAGGAAAAGCAAACAGTGTTATATTATTCAAGAGGCAAAAATGGTTTAAGAACAAGGGAAGATATGATGGAAAAATAATAGATTTTGTGCTTTTTTGTTCTTGATAAGATGACCGAAATATTGAAATGAATTTTGGTTTAAAAAAAAAAACTATTGCCTCCCTTGAGAGTCATTAAAAATGAAAGAAATAAGTCATATGGAAACAGATGGAATATTTGGAAGATTTCTACTGCGATTGACAGCTGTAAAGTTAATTATTACAGCTGTAATAATTAAGTGGCTAAACAAATTTTCACTGCTAATAGGACTAAATGTTTAAATTTATATATTTGCTTATTTTTTGAATATTCTATATACTTTTGTTGGTATATGTTGGAAGAGTGGAAGATGGAGAATAAAAGCAGTGGACTTGGTCATATTAATACTAAACATTTAATTGTATCCACAAATACTATTTATGTTTATTGTATTAAAAATTAATTAATGCCATGCAGTATAAAAATAGTGCAAAAAGGATGAAAAAAGGATCAATCTGACTTACTCTCCTAAAGTACAGATTCTTAGAATTATTTTAAAATATTTCTATCAGTATTTTGTGATTATCTTCAAATTGCAAAAGATATCACTTCATATATTCCTTTTCCAGTAGATAAATGACCTCAATTTCTCTTTCCTCTACTTTAATATTTTGATTATTTTATCACTAATTTTAGTTCCTTTAATGGATAGCTTTGTAACTACACAGATGAACCATGGATAAGTTTGTACCTTTTAAGTTTAACTCATAGGGGCACCTTGGTGGCTCAGTCGATTAAGCATCTGCCTTCAGCTCAGGTCCTGATCTCAGGGTCCTGGGATCGAGCCCGCCTCAGGCACCCTGCTCAGTGGGGAGTCTGTTTCTCCCTCTGCCCCTCTCCACTGCTTGTGTGCTTCCCCCCATCTCTCTCAAATAAATAAGTTTAACTCATAAACATTCTCCGGTGTCTTCTGATTTGCTGCTCTTTAAAATGAGAACGTTAACTTTCTGAGTGTAACTTCTACCTCCACTCAAGTTCTCCTTCTTTTAAAGTTCTGTCACATTATGCTTCTATTCAATAACTAAAATCAAGTTCTTCATCCTGACTCTAAAACTTGACAGCCAGTAAACAGTATTTACATAATTATGATGAGGCAAATATAATTTTTAAGATTTTATCCATTCATTTGAGAGAGAGAGAGAGAGCAGGAGCAGTGGGGGAGGGGCAGAGGGAGAGGAAGAAGCAAACTCCTTGCTGAGCAGGGAGCCCCATGCAGGGTTCTATCCCAGGACCCCAAGATCAGGACCTGAGCCAAAGGCAGACACTTACCTGACTGAGCCACCCACACACCCCCAGGTGAATATATTTTACTTGAGCCATCAGTGTGCTATTGTTCTTTCCTTCTCTTCAGTTCTGCTGTTATGACCTTATGCCATACCCAAAAACTGATATCTCTAACATCAAAGAAAATTATATTTCCCTTTCATTCTTGTCTATTAATTGTTTATAATAAGCCACACTCTATTTTGCTTTATACTTAGATCATATCTTTCTTGGACATGTTTTTGTTTTTCCTGCAATTTGAGATTACTTTCCATTTTTCTTATTTATTCTAACATCTTGCAAATTCTTATAAATTTTAATCTTTGTACTATTCTTTTATATTGAAAGCATTCATCTTAGAGCAACTGGCTTCTAGTTCAAATTTGGAAAGATTAATTTTAGGCTTACTGCATGACAGGGAAGTTTTTTTATTTTTTATTTTTTTAATTGGACTCATAGACAACTCCAGCAATTATTGTATCCAACATCTTTGTCTTTCTTGTTTTTCACCCTGGTTTTGTGAAAATACAACTTCAAAATCTTCTTCACGGAGAATGCTTTTAGGATAAAATTAATGAATCTGTTATCATATAAAAATGTATTCATACTTAGACTTGATTTATATCTTGGCTAAAAACATAAATTCAGTTTCTTAAATATATACTTCCAATCCTTTAAAAATTCTATTCTCTGTATTGTAGGATATATTGGCTTTTTAAAATAATTTTTTATTATGTTGTGTTAGTCACCATACAGTACATCATTAGTTTTTGATGTAGTGTTTCATGATTTACTGTTTGCATATAACACCCCATGCTCCATGCAATATGTACCCATCACCGGGTTCACTCATCCCCCCACCCCCCTCCCTCTAAAACCCTCAGTTTGATTCCTGAAGTCCATAGTCTCTCTTGGATCGTCTCCCCCTCTGATTTCCCCCACTTCATTTTCCCCTTCCTTCTCCTAATGTCCTCCATGCTATTCCTTATGTTCCACAAATAAGTGAAACCATATGATAATTGTCTTTCTCTGCTTGACTTATTTCACTTAGCATAATCTCCTCCAGTTCCAACCATGTTGATGCAAATGTTGGGTATTCATCCTTTCTGATGGCTGAGTAATATTCCATTGTATATATGGACCACATCTTTATCCATTCATCTGTTGAAGGGCATCTTGTCTCCTTCCACATTTTGGCTATTGTGGATATTGTTGCTATATTGTTTTTGTAAAAAAAATAGATGCAAAACTGATTTTTGTTTCTTTTTTTTTTAAAGGTTTTATTTATTTATTTATTTATTTATTTTTAGAGAGAGAGAGCAGGGGGAGGTGTGGGGGGAGGGTGGAGATCCCAAGCAGACTCCATCCTGAGCAGGGAGCCCCACTTGGGGCTTCATCTTACAGCCCTGAGATCATGATGAGTTGAAACCAAGAGTTGGATGCTCAACCAACTGAGTCACCTTAGGCACCCCAGTGATTTTTGTTTCTTTATAGAAGATGTTTTATTTTGTTTTTCTCTATGAAATGTAGAATCTTGTTTAGATATGTTCAATACTTTAATAATTGATAATTTTCCTAGGTGTAGATCTTTTTCAAATTCTTTTTAAATGGTACTTAGGGTGTTCTTTAAATATGCAACATATTTAAAGTAATCTGTCCTATTTCAGTTTGAGGAAAATTTCTTCCATTTTTCTTTGATAATTTCCTTTTACTTTTTTCTATATTTTTTTCTTTTTCTTGAAAACTAGCTAGTCAGATACTGTATTTCCTAGATTAATACCTTATGCCCTTTAGCTTAAGTTTTTGGAAAGGTCCAATTTTATTTTCTTAATGACCTATTGATTTTTATAATTTAATCAATTATACCTTAGGTTTTTTTTTTTTTTTTCCTGTGACTACTCTTTTTTTTTCATACAGTTTTCTTTTGGTTGTTTCTTACATTGATTTTTCTTCTATTACAAAATACTTACTGAAACTTGCTAAGTAGAGGTGGGGTTTTATTGATTTTCTGAATGTCTTTTTGTTTACATGAATACTTGCTTCTTTTGAGGTTAGTCTTTTACACTGGAGGCTTTCTTCAAATATCTAGTTGTCTTTATTTTTTCTTTCATAATTTATATTGAGAGATTAGGATGATAGACAACAATCTTGGAGATGATCAAAAAATGCTTTAGGGTGCCTGAGTGGCTCAGTTGGTTAAGCGACAGCCTTTGGCTCAGGTCACAGTCCCAGAGTCCTGGGATTGAGTCCCACATGAGACTCCCTGCTCAGGGGGGAGTCTGCTTCTCCCTCTGACCCTCCCCCCTCTGGTGCTCTCTCTCTCTCTCATAAATAAATAAATAAATCTTTTTAAAAATGCTTTAGCATGAGTGAGCAAGAAGTTGCCTTTTATCCTAAAGTTTCTCAAAAATCCCAGAATCATTACTGCTTTATTCTAGGATTATGATATCTATCTTAGGTGCCCTACTTTTCCCAAACCATTTGGCAGTTTTATAGAGAACAACTCTCCAAAATTCTGCTGGGGGTAAACTCCTGGTCTGCACAAGTAGATAGGGTGAGGCATGAAATGATAGGGAATCTGTGATTCCATTTATATTTTTAAAAAATTAATTTATCCTTTAATTTTTCATGTTATTTTCACTCCCACTTTTTGTTCTTCTGAGTTTCTTTTAACATGTAGACTTGTTTAGTTCCCACCTCTTGTGTTATAAATTTTACATCTTATCTCTAATCATTTCCATCCTTTTATCTACTTTTCATCTTTTCCAAGGATTCCTTCTTTCTTGTTCTTTTGTTATTATGGTTTTATAACCTTTAATTCATTTATTGTCACTTTAATAGTGTCTCAGTAGAGGTCAGAAAAATGTATATGTTGACTCAGACATCTTGAACTAGAAGACCTCAACTCTATAGTTATTTGGGGCACTCTCTTTAAACATAATTTTAATCTTACAATGTCTTTGTTTTTCTGATTATATTGATATTTAAATTCAACTGAGAGCACAAATATAATCTTCTCTCAATAGACTATATTCATGCAAGTACTTCTTAATCTACTTATTCTTATATTTAGCATGCTTCAACTTTAGCTTTTATTTGTAGAACTTTGGGGGACAGAAAGGTATTCCAAACCAGATGACACTGGAAAAGGTGATATTCTCAGTTAATTCCTAAAATCATAATCTAGTCCTCCTGTGGCCTGGAGATAAATCATTGTCCAGCTGCAGGGCCATCTAGAGCTCCTAAGTGAAACATGTTCCAGGAGTATTGGGTTTAGAGACAGTAGTAGTTATGCACAGAGGTGATGGTCTAGAATTGGAATTCTAATTGCTTGTGGCAGTATGGTTAACACAGGAAGAGATGGTATCAGTGATGTTTTTACAACATTCATATAAGTCTACTCCAGTAGATGTCATCCTTGAAAGACATATCACCCTTTTATGCTGGCCCTTATCTAACTTTAATTATCTCCCTAGAAGGAGATGAAGGAGGCTTTGTGGAAAGAGTCAGATTGCTTTCATTGCTTTCTTCTCCCTGGCTACTTTTTTTTTTAAAGATTTTATTTATTTATTTGAGAGAGAGAGAATGAGAGATAGAGAGCACGAGAGGGAAGAGGGTCAGAGGGAGAAGCAGACTCCCCGCTGAGCAGGGAGCCCGATGTGGGACTCTATCCTGGGACTCCAGGATCATGACCTGAGCCGAAGGCAGTCGCTTAACCAACTGAGCCACCCAGGCGCCCTCCCCTGGCTACTTCTTAAAGTAACATATGTTAAACACATTTATTAAAGTTGTAAATAAGTAAGCAAGTACAAACACAGTCCTTTGCCTTTATTCCTCCCCTCCTACCCTTTCTCATGAAGGGAGCTTTGCATGCACAGAAATGTGTGGCTGGACAAAAGCCCAGAAATCTGGAAAGTGTATTATGTGGGATCCCCATGGAGAAGCACTTGGTTGCCAGCAGCTCTAGCTCTAGGTTTCCGCACACCATCAATCTGGTGCCTGGCAGTCACGGTTCCCCTCCTCATCTCACCTCATGCAAAGAGCGGACACAGAGCAACTATTTGTCTCATGTTGCAGCAGCCAAGCCATTTAAGGAAGGTTAGAAAAAAAAAAAGAGAGAGAGAGAAAGGAAGGATAATGGGGGAGGGAAAAATAACAACTTTCCAACAGTGCTTTACAACTCAATTTAACAGATTTCTTGTTACCAGCTTTAACATAGACATTTGGATGTAGACAGTAGGAGGAAAAAAAGGGAATTGACTCATAGTGGAAGGGGCCAGTATCTTGATCAGCCTTCAGGAATCCTTTCACAGTAGAACTAAGTGAAACTTCAGGTGTTCCCAGAAAGGAGGGTAAATCTGGGAAATGGTGCCTGAAGATACTTTGCAAGTGAAAACAGAAGCTAAGTCTTTCATAAAACCCCTCTGATTTTGATTTACACCCTTTGTACAGAACAGGAAACTGAGGCATGCAGAGGTCAATTCAGCCCTGAAAATCACACACATATTACCAGGGCCAGTAACATATATGTTAGTCATCCTGTTAGAGTGAAATGCATGTGTTTTCTTAAGCTTCTGAAGCCTTTTTTTT
The DNA here is from genome assembly GCF_037043125.1 of Eumetopias jubatus. Classification (NCBI taxonomy): domain Eukaryota; kingdom Metazoa; phylum Chordata; class Mammalia; order Carnivora; family Otariidae; genus Eumetopias; species Eumetopias jubatus. The sequence goes on from NW_028274887.1 coordinate 642,974, forward strand.
TTTTTTCAAAAAAAAACAATAAGGAAAATGTTGGGGTTAATGTAGTACATGAAATCAGCCATAATACCTGGCTTGCTAAAATTTAACGGAGGCTGCTGGGGTGATGGAAGGTTTTGGAGAAGGGTGAGGCCTTTGGAATGCCGAGGCCTGTGTGACTGCTCTGCCATTAGAATGCCACGGGGAGTTACCTTCCCTGAAGCTCTCTTAGCCCAAACAGCCGCTCTGTGATCTAAGAGTTGTATGCATTTTCCCTTAGGCTATGTTTAGTAGAACACACAGATTAGCATATCTTATCTTTCCCATAAATCCTCTCAGTTTCAGTAAGACCCCATGTCACACATCACGTGCTTGAGAAACAGTAATAAGGATATCCTGAAGGACCAATAAAAGCAGGAGCAAAGAAGAGCAAAGGGTCTTCATCTCTGAGCGTTGACCTCCTTGCCTTCACCTCTCATTCATGGCAAAGTTTGGAGTAATCTTTCATCCATCAGTACAGGGAGTGCTGGCCATTCCTGGCAGGAAAATATTTCTGTAAAGGGAAAATTTTGTTAAAACTTATGATGTCCATTATTTGGAAAGTTCTTACTTCTGGTTTTTCCAGAAGAGTGCTCTGTATGCTTGTGCTTTTTAAACTACTGTTTCAACAGTAGCTAGAAAAAAGCCATAGTATGATTCAGAGGTCCTGAGGACATTTAAACTCTTGCTCCCATTTACTTCAACATTGATCTCAGCCATGAGCCCTAATATTTCTTGCAATGGAAAGGAACCCAAACTTGCTTAATCAGTTTTTCTATATCTGGTCTAAAGCCTGAGGCCTGAAACATAAATTGTACTTGTCTAGTGAGTAGATTTATTTTTTTAGCCATGATGAGTGCAAATTATAATAGTAAAGAAATTTGGAATAAATACCAATCATTTCTAATAATGAAAGGTAAACATTTCTATACACTTTAATTTCCTTTATTCAAACTAGAGGCTTGTGTCAGAGAATAAAATATTTTCATTGACTATAAGGAACACATGAAAGATAGATTTGTCCCAGAACAAAATATCATTTCATGTAAATGTATGCTCAAATATATTTTTTGCTAATTGCTCTTGAGTTTGTGCTTTCTGGACATAGCCTATGAGTGTTTGTTCTATCTTCAGAACACTCATGACACCTATTCAGATATTCTTACTCTTTTGTGAATGCAAACCTCATCTTCTTCTTTGGAGACTCTAATTTTATATTGATGGATTTGGGTGAAATTTCATTGTTAGCAGAAAACAACTTTATTCAGCCCATGGCTATTTAGCATCCCGTGAGATTAAGAGAATTGCAATACTTGGCCCAAACACATAAATGCTTGATTCACTGAGCTCACACGTTTTAGTTTCCAAGAATATTACAGAAGGATTGTTTATAATTATTATTATTTTTATTTTTAGAAGATTTATTACACTTTTAAGCTTGGCAGGGCTTTATGCACAGGAGCTTTCAAACTGGCAGTGGATCTGGAGCTAATGAAACTGTAAGAATAACACAAAGCAAGAAATTGTTCACTGATTTTAAGGCTTCACTTATTCAAAAAAAAAAAGAGAGCAGTGATATTGTAAAAAAAGGTTAACAATATTTAAGTTCTAACAATTGTGAAAATTCTATCTTCCACATACAAATAAAATGGGAATGAAAATGAGCTTAACTTTATTTTTAATTTTTTTAAAAAGATTTTATTTATTTATTTGACAGAGAGAGACACAGCGAGAGAGGGAACACAAGCAGGGGGAGTGGGAGAGGGAGAAGCAGGCTTCTCGCGGAGCAGGGCGCCTGATGCGGATGCGGGTCCGGCTTGATCCCAGGACCCTGGGATCATGACCTGAGCAGAAGGCAGACACTTAATGACTGAGCCACCCAGGCACCCCCAAAATTAGCTTACTTTTAAAAGGAAAAAAGTCATTTAGCCAGCAAAGCTGTTTTATTTCTTTGATAAAGATATTTTAACATTTTACAGTGTTTTATGCTGAAATAATCAGTCCAAATATTTTGCCTTATAATCAAAGACAGTAAAACATACTTCATCCTTTATTATCAAATAATCCAGATTAGCAGTTCAAAAAATGGTCTTTTTCCGCTAACTTTTAAAAATCTGAGCCTCTGTTAATGTTTTGTCTCATCACTTACTTTTCTTTATCATTTCCTAATTTAAGGTAGAATATTTTTGAAGCCTAATTCAATAGATTTGAACTCCCCCTAACACACCTGTTGGACTTTACACAAAATCAGACTCAGGTAACATGACTAGTAATAATTTCCTTTTTTTGTTGTTAAGGGCAGGGATGTGGAGGTAGAAAGCAAATTGAAATAAAATAAATAACTAAATAAATAACTCCCAGCTCTGCATTGTTTGCTCTTGGGAAAACATAATTATGATAAAAGTCCATGTCGGAACAGTTTATTATAGATACTTCTGTATGTGTTCTAATCAATGGAATCTATGAGACTGAGCCACCAAGGTGCCTGTAAAGTGGTGATTCTAAATGATATGGAGAAGGGGACTTAGGACATATTGCAATATTTAAATTGCTTTTACTGAGGAATGTGGAATTTCAGGGGTGAAATTTGTACCTAATATGGTGATATTTTTACTTACTATGGCAATATTTGCACCTATTTGTGTATTAAGAGTATGAAAATAAGGACAAAAGGATTCTTGTGAAGAGAGGATTGTAATACCACAGCATTATTACCCAAAGTTATCATTTGGCCAAGGAATCATTCTTAGAGCTGTGCTCATAAAATTCAGGTTAAGAAGTCATATGGGGGTATTCAGCAACTTTTTAAATTTAGTAAGTCAATACAATAAAGGAAACTGCAAAAACTTTAAGGGAATAGAATGTATATCAAGTTTACATTTTAAGCCTGTCATAACTGGAACTGGTGGTTCCCAGGTGGTATAACTCCAGATCCTTTTGAACTCTCCTTGGAAGATGAGATTCAATATTTTAGCCTTTGGCCAGCATCAACTTCTAAAAAGATCAGTTTTGGGGAGTTGAAATCAGAAATATATATATATGCTTGACTCACTTGCTTTCCCACTCACTCATTCATTTATTCTTTTTCTCGGTATATTTAAGTTTATTAAATATGTGAATATCACAGATATTATGATAAGCATATACAAGATTTTTGTATATGCTACCATTTTTCTTTGAGGTGATTACATTCTAGTTGAGGGGGATTAAATAATAGAAATATAACAATATAAAGAATAAATAAATGAAACACATAAGATATCTTACCTAACTTGTTTTATGTGATCAAGGAGGCCTTTTCTTTTTAAAGATTTTATTTATTTATTTGTTGACAGAGACACAACGAGAAAGGGAACACAGCAGGGGAGTGGGGGAGGGAGGAGGCTTCCCACTGAGCCAGGAGCCTGATGTGGGGCTCAATCCCAGGACCCTGAGATCATGACTTGAGCTGAAGGCAGATGCTCAATGACTGAGCCACCCAGGCACCCCAAGGAGGCCTTTTCTAATAGTGGTAACATTTGAGATCAGTTTTGAAGAATATGTGGAAATATTCTAGGCTTCCTTGTCTACAAGGACACTTTGACATAGGGAGAAATATTTAGTATAAATTAAATAGCAAGATATGTATTCCAAGAAATATAGATAGTCTGATTTGCACGGAATGTACAATGTTTACTTGGCTTTTAATATGACTCTAAAGATATGTCTGGAAAGGTAAACATAAGTCAAATGATGAAGGCCATATAGCCATATATGCCAAAATGAAAGGTAATATTTTGTCCTCCTTCTTGAGAAAGAAACTTGAATAGGTGAAGAACATGGGACTTTTTAGGGAGATTAAAACTGTTCTGCATGATATTGTAATTGTGGATGCCTATTGAAGGAGATAATGAACCTTAATGCATGCAAATTTTAAAAATTATGTAGAACTTCAATGGACCTTAGGAGGGGATGCAAAATAATCTAACAAACATTCTAAGTGTACTACAGATGTATGAAACTACCTTACCAAAAACAGTAGGGAACAGTTGTTGATTTAGTAATTTTGGAAATTAGTAAGTTCTGTAAAAATCAAGGCAAAAGGAGCTACACATTAGCACAGTACTTTAGTTGACTAAGTTCACAAAGTGAGTGGGAGGTTACAGATATACAAAAGGAGAAGACTAGAATGATCCATGGATAATGGTTTAGAATTGGAGACATCAAAATGAACTTATGTTTAACGTAATATAGATGCAGGTGGTTACATATAGAAATACATATAGTTCTATGACTTAGTATATATTCATCTATGTTCGTTATCAGCTGAGAAGGTTATGACACTCTAGTAGAAATGAACACACACAGCACCCATTACTTGATTTCTAATATCATTCTCCAAAGGAAGAAAGGCTCCTTGGAGATATGACTGATTCCAGAATTGTCGCAGAAAGTACACAAGATGAGCATGAAACATTTTGTAGTGCCAGAAAGTAAGGAGAATTAAAACAAAACAAAACAAAACAAAAAACCATAAAAATACCGGTAAGCATATGATTAAAGGGACACAGAAGCCAAATAAAGAAGTTTCTAGTTGTTAAATGCCTTAGAATTGATTATCAAGTATAAAAATAAATAAATAATAAAAATAATAATAGTATATTTTATATGTTTTTTAATAGTCCCTCTATATATTATTTAGAAGATATATGCTATTTGTGATATGAATTACCATGTTTGGTCTAAGTACTGGGTACTCTCCAAACATGATCATATCAGTTGGGATAAAAATCTAGTAGAAGATGAGTGAGTTAGGAAATAGTAACCTTTGGGACAGTCAAATGAAACAATGTATAGACAGAAACACAAATTTTCCACTGAGAGATGACCATATCATGCATTAGATTGTCCCGAATTAACAAATTATATACTACATAATGACAAAGATGTTATTTCTCAAATAAACCAATTTCAGTGAAGAAAACATAGCTTGGGGAATTCACCTTTTTGGCCCTCTCCGGTTTTATTCTTCACTTATCATTTTTAAGAATTTTTGGAAAATATTTGAATGTTAAGAAGTGACATTCTCTTTACTTTTAAAGTGTTTGTGAATTAGGGCTTTACTAGAGCTTATTATGATTATAATGGTCATAGAATACTTTATCTAATATCCAATGTCTTTACACTATTGTAATTTGTGTTAATTTTTTTATTCTATTATTCCAACTCAATTATGTCCCCTTTCTCTCATATTCAAAGGCCATTTATCAGTCCCTTCTGAGAGAGCATTATTATAGCACCTGGAACTTTTAGCTACCATATAAGTTTGGGTTCTGAAATTTAGAGTACCAATCTCTGAGTCTTTGTTCAATCATATACTGTGTAGTCTTAAGAAAGTTACTTAGACTCCATAAGCCTCAGTTGTTTGCTTGTAAAGTGGAGAGAATAACAGTACCTCTTACATGACCTTGTTTTAGTATTAAACAAGATAGTGTATATAAAGTTCTTCATACCAAATATGCAGTAAGTATTTAACAGATGCTGGTTGTCAGTCTTAAATGTTCTTGTTCTTAACAATACTTTTTACTGGTCTTCCCTCTATCTTTCTCTTTACTCCTCTGTACATTAGCAGCTCTTGCTCATTCCCAGGTTTCACTACTCATCATTTTACAAAATCTTACTAGACAAACTTATGAAGTCAGCTTGCTTGTTGATTATTTGCAAGTGTCTATCTCAACGCAGATACAGTTTCTGAGTATGAAAATCATTTATTCAATTTTCACAGCATGTTTATTGGTTCTTCAAAATTAGCAACAATATCCTTTTATTTCTGCATTTCCCTGCAAAACACTTCATGTAGTGCTAAAATGATATTCATGGAATGAATAGGCCCATCAAACTAATTTTTTTCTATTTTCTATCTTTTGTCTTGGGTTTACTATTCTGGGTAGATTCTTACAGAAGACCAGTCATTTCTGAGTTAGTATTTTGTTTCTTACACAACTTAGAATCATCCCAGGGTCATTGATGTTACCAAATACAGAAGTATATGAAGAAAAAAGAAATGAACCAGAAGAAATAACTTCCCTGCCTTCACCACCTGAATCTACAAAATGGTTAACATTACAGTGTTTCTCTTTATTTTACACTGTTTGCACAGAAAAACTGTAAGATGGAAATCAACTTACTGACATTGAGTCCTTGGCCAGAAAATTCACACATCCATAAATAATTTATTAAGACTAGATGGCTCAGTCAGTTAAGCAAACAACTTTTAATTTTGACTCAGGTCATGAGCTCAGGGTTCTGGGATTTAGCCCCACATTGTGATCCATGCTCAGTGCTGAGTCTGCTTGAGGATTCTCTCTCTCCCTCTGCTCATCCCCCCTTCAAATGAATATATAAATCTTAAAAAATAATAAGAATGAAACAGAATAATACCTCATACCTAAAATTAAATTTTCCTTACTTTCTCATTTATTTCTGAATTCTTGATTTAGCTTTTTTGGACTCTGTAGGCCATCATCTTACTGCACATGTTTCCAGATATTCCTGATATATCACCCAAAGGATATTGTGTTCTGACAACCCCTGACATTATCATCTCAGGCAAAGAAATGAATGTTGTGACTTCTTGACAACAATCTTGAAAATAAACTGAAAATAACAATTTAGTCTTGGATCTTAGGGCCAAGTTTCAGCACCAAAGCCAGTTTTTCAGCCAATTTCTAAATCTCTGAAAATAGAAGTTCAATGGAAGGGAAAGAAACCAAAATGTTAACTCAGTTTTGATTCACCCAATCAAAGCTACACATATAGATTAAATTGTAAAAATTCCCCTCTGTTTACTATCTTCCTATAGAAAATATTTAATAGTCATGCAAAATATGTTTTGATCTACTTAATATAAGTTGTATGAACTGACTCAACATTTGATATATTTAACCACATACTTTTAAATATTGAAAAATAACATTTAAGAATAAAGCAGCCTTCTTTAGGTATAGATTTGCCATTTTTCTTCTAGTTATAATTTTTTTAAAGTAAATATTATTAAAAAAATAAATAAAAAGTAAATATTATTGTAAAAAATATTAAATATAGGGAAAATTTTAAACAATTTTACAGTGAACAGTCAATATCTATTCCTTACATTCTACAAATAGCATTAAAATATATTTGCTCTATCACTAAATTTTATATCAATCAATACATATTTTTATTGCATTTTTGACACAAATAAGTTGCAAACATTAGTACTATTTTCTTAAACACCTTAAAACACATACCATTGAGAAGAATTCTGTAATTGTTTGTTCATTTTTTTCTTTGAGGTGAAAGTTATATACCATGAAATACACAAATCTTAAACATACTATCTGATGATTTTTGAAAAATGCTTATGCCTGAACAAAAATCCTTATCATGACATAGGATATTAATTCAGATAATAATGTTATGTCCTTTTTTCTTCTGAGTAGGCTCCACACCCAGCATGGAGCCCAATGTGGGGCTTGAACTCACAACCCTGAGATCAAGAGCTGAGCTGAAATCAAGGCTGGATGCTTAAATGATTGATCCACCAGACACCCCTGTTGTCTTAATTGTAATTTTTAGTTTATAGAAATTTAAGTGAACATTACATATTGAGAGATCAGAACGCCTTCTCCTACTAACTTCTTGACTTTGTAAAAATAGTAAATCAGAAATTATTTTATGAATTCAGTAAATAACAGTAACTGTTTTTGAAGAAGACAATATTGAATAAGAAAGCTCAATTCATTCTCTTTGCTACAAATAGAGAAAATGTAATTGAAAATAGAGTAGAAAGTTTCTTATTTCCTGAAAAGAAATGCCTTATACCTGATAAATTTCAAAGAAAGAACTACTTATTATTTCCCCACAGTTTCTATCCTTCTTTAAGAAAACAAAATATTAGTTATTCATGAAAAAGTATTTTGTATTGATCATTGTTGATGAATTAAAAATTGAAAATATTATCTTTTCTGACTTGTGGAAAAATTTCTTATACATTATTATCCAGGCAAATGACCAGCATTTTAAAACAGCAAAATTTATGAAATAATGCTAACCCTCACATATAAAAAAATTAAAGCCTTCATTAGATTTCGTTAAATGCCAAAAATGTTGTGAAGAGAAAGCTCAACACTTTTACTAAAACCACAAGTTTTAAAACTATTGGAAAGCAAAGTGCCATGTTATCGAATGGGTACTAATTTTTTACAAATTTTACCAAATTTGTTCAGGCTTATGAATGGATGGTTAAGATTCTCAGACTTGGAGACACTTAGTTATTCAAGCCTAAATCTTAGACTTCTTGAAGTTTATCTCTTCAGAAGTCTTGTTCATGGGAAATTCTTTAAGGAAAATAGGTGGGTTTTCCAATGATTAAGGAATGGGTTGAAGAGCAAGATTTTCACCTTAAAATTGTCTTTATTTTAAAATAATTGTGAATGGGGGAGGAGCAAGATGGTGGAGGAGTAGGAGACCTAAATTTTGTCTGGTCCCAGGAATTCAGCTAGATAAAGATCAAACCATTCTGAACACCTACGAACTCAACAGGAGATCAAAGAAAAGAAAAGCAACAGCTCTCTGAACAGAAAAGCGACCATTTTCTGGAAGGTAGGACGTGCAGAGAAGTGAATCCGAGGCAATGTTTGGGAAGATAGACAGTGAGGGAGGGGGCCTCCATCAGCAGCTACTAGCAAGTGATAGAGCAGAATAACACAAACTCAGAAATTTCAGAAGTCAGCTCTGCTGAGGGACCTCACTCCAGTGGCTAAGTGGGGGTGGAACACTTGCTGGGACAGTATGATCTCAGGATGCTTGGGGTGATAGTAAGACCAGGGGTGTCTGAGTGTGGCAGAGCTCCCCAGTATTGGAGTGGTTAAGCTGGCTGCAGAGCTGGAGCCGAAGAGTGGGCTTTCAGCTCGGGGTTGCCATAAACCATTATCCACAGCACAGTCAGGCCACTGCTCTTCCAGTAGGGACCCAACAAGCAGCAGATCCAGGGAGACTCCCCTTCCTCCCCTGGGAGGAGCAGTGTGGGAGTGCACTGCAGGGATCTGCTGGGTTTGGAGACTCCACACCGAGTCAGGTACCAGAGATAGATAAGCTTGGTCACAGTCCAGGTGAGCATGGAGTGCGGCTGGAGACGAGGGAGATGGGAATGACTGACTGCTTTTCTCTGGGGGCTCACTGGGGGGTGGGGCCTGAGTTCTCAGCTCCTCTGGGGTGGAGATTGGGAGGCCGCCATTTTCACTCCTGTCCTTCAAAGCTGTACAGAAAGCTTGCAGGGAACAAAAGCCCCAGAGAGCAAACCAGAAAAGATTACTTAGGCTGGCCCCTGGCAAGGGCGGGAAAATTCGGCCTCAGCAGAATTTGGGAACCACGGCAACAGGCCCCTCCCCTAGAAGATCAGCAAGAATTGCCAGCCAAGACCAAATTTACCGATCAATGAGAACTGCAGAACTCTAGTCCTAGGGGAATACAGCACAGAGAATTCACGGCTTTTTTCCCATGAGTCTTTAGTCTTTCAAAGTTAATTTTTTTAACTCTTTTTTTTGAATTTTTCTTTTTCCCCTTTTCAACGAACATCTTATCAATCCCTTTTTAAAAAAATCTTTTTTATTTTTCATTTTTAGACTCATATGCTATCCCTTCATCATATTTACCCTTATTTTTGTACATATATAAGTTTTTATTTCTTTAAAATTTTGGGAGGTACTTTCTTCTAACAAACCAAAATACACCCAAAATCTAGTGTGTGGCACTGATCTATGCATCAGCCTGATCATATGTGATCATATTCTATTTTTTTTATTTTTATCCTTTTCTTTTTTTTCTTTTTTCTTTCTTTCCTTTTCTTCCCCCCCCCACCCCCCCGTTTCAGGTCTCTTCTGATTTGTTTAGTGTATATTTTTTGGGGTCATTTTTACCCTGTTAGCATTTTGTTCTCTCATTCATCTGTTCTCTTCTGGACAAATGACAAGATGGAAAAAAATCACCTCAAAAAAAGAACAAGAGGCTGTACCAACTGCCAGAGACCTAATCAATAGAGACTTTAGTAAGATGTTGGAACTAGAGTTCAGAAGGATGATTTTAAAGATATTAGCTGGGCGTGAAAAAAGCATGGAAGTTATTAAAGAAACCCTTTCTGGAGAAATAAAAGAACTAAAATCTAACCAAGTCAAAATCAAAAAGGCTATTAATGAGGTGCAATCAAAAATGGAGGCTCTAACTGCTAGGAAAAGTGAGGCAGAAGAGAGAATTAGTGATATATGATGGAAAATAAAAAATCTGAGAAAAAGAGAGATAAACTACTGGGTCATGAGGGCAGAATTCGAGAGATAAGCGATACCATAAGACAAAACAATATTAGAATAATTGGGATCCCAGAAGAAGAAAGAGAGAAAGGGGTAGAAGGTATATTGGAGCAAATTATAGCAGAGAACTTCCCTAATTTGGGGAAGGAAACAGGCATCAAAACCCAGGAGGCACAGGGAATCCCCCTCAAAATCAATATAAATAGGTCAACACCCTGAAATCTAATAGTAAAACTCACAAGCCTCAGAGACAAAGAGAAAATCCTGAGAGCAGCTCAGGAGAAAAGATCAGTAACCTACAATGGTAGAAACATTAGATTGGCAACAGACCTATCCACAGAGACCTGGCAGGCCAGAAAGGACTGGCATGATAATTTCAGAGCACTAAATGAGAAAAATATGCAGCCAAGAATACCATATCCAGCTAGGCTGTCATTGAAAATAGAAGGAGAGATAAAAAGCTTACAGGGCAAACAAAAATTAAAGGAGTTTGCAAACACAAAACTAGCCCTACAAGAAATATTGAAAGGGGTCCTCTAAGCAAAGAGAGACCTAAAAGTAACATAGACCAGAAAGGAACACAGACAATATACAGTGACAGTCACCTTACAGGCAATACAATGGCATAAAATTCATATCTTTCAATAGTTACCCTGAATGTAAATGGGCTAAATGCCCCAATCAAAAGACACAGGCTATCAGATTGGAGTAAAAAAGAACACCCTCGATATGCTGTCTGCAAGAGACTCATTTTAGACCCAAAGGCACTCCCAGATTGAAAGTGAGGGGGTGGAAAACCATTTACCATGCTAATGGACACCAAAAGAAAGCTGGGGTGGCAATTCTTATATCAGACAAATTAGATTTTAAACCTAAGACTGTAATAAGAGATGAGGAAGGACACTATATCCTACTTAAAGGCTCTATCCAACAAGAAGATCTAACTTGTAAATATCTATGCCCTTAACATGGGAGCAGCCAATTATATAAGCCAATTAATAACAAAGCAAAGAAACACATCAACAACAACACAATAATAGTAGGGCACTTTAACACCCCCCTCACTGAAATGGACAGATCATCTAAGCAAAAGATCAACAAGGAAATAAGACGTTAAATGACACACTGGACCAAATGGACTTCACAGATCTATTCAGAATATTCCACCCAAAGCAACAGAATGTACATTCTTCTCTGGTGCCCATGGAACATTATACAGGATAGATCACATCCTAGGTAACAAATCAGTTCTCAACCAGTACCGAAAGACTGGGATCATTCCTTGCATCTTTTCAGACCACAATGCTTTGAAACTAGAATTCAATCACAAGAGGAAAGTCAGAAAGAACTCAAACACATAGAGGCTAAAGGGCATTCTACTAAAGAATGAATGGGTCAACCAAGAAATTAAAGAAGAATTAAAAGATTAAAAAATTCAAGGAAAGAAATGAAATGAAATGAAAACACAATTGTTCAAAATCTTTGGGATGCAGCAAAGGCAGTCCTAAGAGGAAAGTATATACCAATACAAGCCTTTCTGTAGAAACAAGAAAGGTCTCAAATACACAACCTAAACCTACACCTAAAGGAGCAAGAGAAAGAACAGCAACTAAAGCCTAAACCCAGCAGGAGAAGAGAAGTAATAAAGATCAGAGCAGAAATCAATGAAATAGAAACCAAAAGAACAGTAGAACAAATCAATGAAACTAGGAGCTGGTTCTTTGAAAGAATTAACAAGATTGATAAACCCCTGGCCAGGCTTATCAAAAAGAGAGAGAGAGAGAGAGAGAGAGAAATGACCCAAATAAATAAAATCATGAATGAAAGAGGAGAGATCACAACCAACACCAAAGAAATACAAACAATTATAAGAATATATTATAAGCAACTCTATGCCAGCAAATTAGATAATCTGGAAGAAATGGATGCATTCCTACAGAGGTATAAACTACCAAAACTGAACCATGAAGAAATAGAAAACCTGAACAGACCTATAACCACTAAGGAAATTGAAGCAGTCATCAAAAATCTCCCAATAAACAAGAGCCCAGGCCAGATGGCTTCCCAGGGGAATTCTACCAAACATTTCAGGAAGAATTAATACCTATTCTCCTGAACCTGTCCCAAAAAATAGAAATGGAAGGGAAACTTCCAAACTCGTTTTATGAGGCCACCATTACCTTGATCCCCAAACCAGTCAAAGACCCCATCAAAAAGGAGAATACAGACCAATATCCTTGATGAACATGGATGTAAAAATTCTCACCAAAATGCTAGCCAATAGGATCCAACAGTACATTAAAAGGATTATTCACCACGACCGAGTGGGATTTATCCCTGGGCTGCAAGGTTGGTTCAACATCCACAAATCAATCAATGTGATACAATACATTAATGAAAGAAAGAACAAGAACCATATGATCCTCTCAATAGATACAGAAAAAGCATTTGACAAGTACAGCATCCTCTCTTGATCAAAACTCTTCAGAGTATAGGGATAGAGGGTACATAGCTCAAGATCATAAAAGCCATCTATGAAAAACTCACAGCGAATATCATTCTCAATGGGGAAAAACTGAGAGCTTTCCCCCTAAGGTCAGGAACATGGCAGGGATGTCCACGATCACCACTGTCATTCAACATAGTACTATAAGTCCTAGCTAAGGCAATCAGACAACAAAAAGAAATAAAAGTCATCCAAATCAGCAAAGAAGAAGTCAAACTCTCACTCTTTGCAGATGATATGATACTTTATGTGGAAAATCCAAAAGACTCCGCCCCAAAACTGCTAAAACTCATACAGGAATTCAGTAAAGTGGCAGCATATAAAATCAATGCACAGAAATCAGTGGCATTCCTATACACCAACAACAAGACAGAAGAAAGAGAAATTAAAGATCGATCCCATTTACAACTGCACCCAAAAACATAAGATACTTAGGAATAAATCTAACCAAAGAGTCAAAGAATCTATACTCAGAAAAGTATAAAATACTCATGAAAGAAATTGAGAAAGACATAAAGAAATGGAAAAACGTTCCATGCTCATTGATTGGAAGAACAAATATTGTGACGATGTCATTGCTACCCAGAGCAATCTACATATTTGATGCAATCTTTATCGAAATACCATCCACTTTTTTCAAAGAAATGGAACAAATAATCCTAAGACATTTATGGAACCAGAAAAGAGCCCGAATAGCCAGAGGAATGTTGAAAGAGAAAAGCAAAGCTGATGGCATCACAATTCCGGACTTCAAGCTCTATTACAAAGGTGTCATCATCAGGACAGAAGGTACTGGCACAAAAACAGACACATAGATCAATGGAGCAGAATAGAAAGCCCAGAAATAGACCTTCAAATCTATGGTCAACTAATCTTCGACAAAGCATGGAAGAATGTGCAATGGAAACTAGTCTCTTCAACAATGGTGTTGGGAAAATTGGACAACCACACACAAAAAATGGAACTGGACCATTTCCTTACACCACACACAAAAATAGCTTCAAAATGGTTGAAAGACCTCAATATGAGACAGGCATCCATCAAAATCCTAAAGGAGAACACAGGCAGCAATCTCTTTGACCTCAGTCACAGCAACTTCTTCCTAGAAACATCACCAAAGGCAAGAGAAGCAAAGGCAAAATGAAGTATTGGGACTTCGTCAAGATAAAAAACTTTGCACAGCCATGAAAACAGTCAACAAAACCAAAAGACAACTGACAGAATGGGAGAAGATATTTGCAAATGACATATCAGATAAAGGACTAGTATCCAAAGTCGATAACTTATCAAACTCAACACCCAAAGAACAAATGATCCAATCAAGAAATGGGCAGAAGACGTGAACAGACATTTTTCCAAAGACATCCAAATGACCAACAGACACATGAAAATAGCCAAACTATGGAAAGAGCCAAGATGTCCATCGACAGATGAATGGATAAAGAATAAGTGGTGTATATATATACAATGGAATATTATGCAGCCATCAAAAGGAATGAAATCTTGCCATTTGCAACGATGTGGATGGAACTGGAGGGTATTATGCTGAGGAAATAAATCAATCAGAGAAAGACTTGTATCATATGACCTCATTGATATGAGGAATTCTTAATCTCTGGAAACAAACTGAGGGTTTTTGGAGTGGGGGGTGGAAGGGATGGGGTGGTTGGCTGATAGACATTGGGGAGGGTATGTGCTATAGTGAGCACTGTGAATTGTGTAAGACTGTCGAATCACAGACCTGTACCTGTGAAACAAATAATACATTATATGTTTAAAAAAAAGAAAGAAATAAAAAGATAGTAGGAAGGGAAAAATGAAGGGGAGAGAAAGGTAGGGGGAGACAAACCATGAGAGACTTTGGACTCTGAGAAACAAACTGAGGGTTCTAGAGGGGAGGGGGTTGTGGGGATGGGTTAGCCTGGTAATGGATTTTAAAGAGAGCAGGTACTGAATGTATCACTGGGTGTTATATGCAAACAATGAGTCATGGAACACTACATCAAAAACTAATGATGTAATGCATGGTGATTAACAAAACATAATAAAAGTAGATAAGCAAAAAAATAAATAAATAATTAGAAATATTAAGAGATATCGATTTTCCCCAAAACTTTTTTAAAGGATTTTATTTATTTGAGAGAGAGTGTGTGTTCTCCTGTGCGTGGGGGGAGAAGCAGAGGAAGGAAAGAGAGGGACAAGCAGACTCTACTCTGAGTGTGGAGCCCAGTGCATGGCTCAATCCCAGGACCCTGATATCATGACCTGAGCAAAAAGCAAGAGTGGGACACTTAAAAGACTGAAACACCCAGGCAGCCTTCCCCCAAAACTTGAATCACTGGGTCATAGGTATTAAATCTCTGCTCTTGCAATTATAGTAATGTGTATCTAAGTGCTAAAAATTATTGTCCAATTATGCTTAAACTTTCCATATATGTATGTGTATATATTTGAATATATAGCAATATGTATATAGCAAAAGAGCAATATGTATATATATATATTACTGTGTATATACTGTGTATTACTGCAAATATATGTATCTAACTCTCTGACATCCTGACATTGTGGGAAGAGATCTTTCAGTCAGAAACACGTAAATCTAGGTATTATTTTACCTGGAAATAAGAAATGTCTTGGAATAAAAGGAGGCCATGCATTTATAGAGGAGTATCAATAGATACAAGCAATTTTCTTTCTTAAAAATGTACAACTCAGACTCTCTTTATTACCCATGACTTACTATTAAATTATTTCTGAAAAAATTCTAATTATTCAAAGATGGAATAATTAATATATTGATGTAATTCAAATGTACTTTTGTGAATAAATAAAAATCACAAACATTCATTTAGTTCATCTACTGTTCTATGGTATAGAAAATTTGCTTGAGGCAAACTTAAGTCCAGGATTATCTTTTCTCAGATTTCAAGGTATTGATATGTCTTCACTGAAAACTTTAGTTCACCAACATCAACAATGGAAAGTTTCAATGATGTTGAAACGGAACCTTATCAATATATTCCATTTCATATTGGTTTTTAAAACTATGAAAGTTCTTTTTAGAGGACTTACCAATTTTAAGAATAAATTCCAGGAGGTAAGCAGCTAAAATAAAAAGGCTCCATAGTTCCCTCTTACATGCAAGTAACATTTACTAAATTCTTCTCCATCTCTTTCTATATTTGGCCTTCCCCCATCTCATCCTCAGATTACCCTTCACCAAAATCAAAGGGAAGAAGAGGGCTGGACAGAAATGTCAGAATTGAATAATAGTATTTAATAAATGTTCAATAACTTTTAGTGTTTAATATACACAGTTTCAGAATTTCTTTATCTATAAGGATGTAATCTTAATTATTCTCTTCAGAGGGGGGTTGGAAGATGGGGGAAGAGTAGCAGGGCTCATCCCATGAACATAACTAGATAACTATCAAATCATCCTAAATAACACAGAAATTGACCTGAAGTCTGGCAGAACAAACTCCAAACCAAAAGTAGAGAAAAGCCTACATCAAAGAAGGTAGGAAGTGGGGAGATATGGTTTGGGAGAGAAATGGATTATGGCCACTGCAGTGGGGAGGGAGCTGTGGTCATGGAGAAAGGTGAGACAGACTAACACATGGGGGAGCAGACAAGGAAAATGAATCCCCATAGCAACAGCTTGGAAAGCGGGAGGCACTGAATTTTATGACCTTTGGCAACAAGTAGGCTTAAAACCTGGAATTTTAAAGATCACCAGACTTGACTGGGATAGATCCTAGAGGACATTGCACTGCTCTTAGAGAGAAGGCAGGCAACAACCTGCATATATACACAGTAGAAACAGAGATGTGAAGAGCACCTGGGAAACACAGTGGGAGGTTGTTTTCTCATTTTGAAGCATGTCCCACAGAAGCTACATTAATGGAGAGACCCCTCTGGGAAAAAGGATCTGTCAAACACCATTTACCTCCCCTACCCCATCAGCATAAGCACAGGACCACCTGCAGGAGCCAGCACAACCCAGGCCTTCCTACCTGATTTGCTTACTCCAAGCACTACCTCATATGATCCAGTAGAACCACCCTTCCCAGTCTTGCTTGACTCAGTCTCAATGTGATGGGCTCCATCTCCCAGAAGACCAGTCCAAACCCTTGCTCATATCACATCTCTTGACTCGGGAGTTTGCATAGCCTCAGTTCCTGTACCAATGGCAATAGGTCTCATTTCACAAGCAGGTGAGAGCACATATAGTTAAATGCACCATGTTCAGGACAGGGACCAAACACTGCCCACAACAAAGAGAGCCTCTGCTTATGATTGGCCTGAAGGATAAACTGACCAGGATAAAACAACAGAGCACATGCACCACACATTGGAGACACTCCCAGAAGCAACAGGCCTAGGGGAACAGGGGACACGACATGTCAGGGCACTATAGGACATCTACTTCACACAAAAGAAGAGGAGTTGTAGCTGACTTTCCTAAAACACAGAAACAGACATAGAAACTTACAAAAATGAGAAGACAGAGAGATATATCCCAAATGAAAGAAAAAGACAATGCCACAGCCAGAGATCTAAGCAAAACAGATAGAAGTAACATGCCTCATGGACTATTTAAATCAATGATCATAAGGATACTCACTGGACTTGAGAAAAAAGTGGAAAGCAGAAGTGAGACGCTTAACACAGAGATAAAGCATAACATAGCAGACATAAAGGGCTCTAAATGAAATGAGAAACATTCTTGATAGAGTGAACAGCAGGATAGAAGAAGCAGAGGAATGAATTAGTGACCTAGAAGAAAAAGTAATGGAAAGTAAGAAAGCTTAATAAAAGGGGGAAAAACTAATTACACAAAATGAGAATAGACATAGGGAACTCAGTGACTCCGTCAAATGTAATAACATTCATATTGTAGGAGTCCCAGAAGAGAGAGGAAATTTATTTGAAGGAGTAATAGCTGAAAACTTCCCCAATATGGGGAAAGAAACAGATATCTAGATCCAGGAGGCACAGATACCTCCCATCAAAATCAACAAATGCAGATGCATGCCAAGACATATTGTAATTAAATTGGCAAAATATACTGATAAAGAAAAAAAATTAAAAGCATAAAGACAAAAGAGGATAGTAATACACAAGGAAACCTCATAAGCCTAACAAGGAATTTTTAAGCAGAAACTTTGCAAGCCACAAGGGAGTGGTGACATGATATACTGAAAGTGCTCAATGGGAAAAATCTATAGCCAAGAATATTTTATCCAGCAAGGTTATCATTCAGACTAGAAAGAGAGATAAAGAGTTTCCCAAGCAAACAAAAACTAAAGGAGTCCATGACCACTAAGCAAGCCCTGCAAAAAATATTTAGGAGAACTCTTTGAATGGAAAGGGGAGACCAAAAATGGTAGTAAAAAAGGTAGGAAACACAAAAACAGTAAATATGAATATTTCTATTAAAAATCAGTCAAAGAACTAAAAAAATAAAAAGGTGTAAAATATGATAACAAATACCTAAAACGTGGGAAGGAGAGGAGAAAAGAATGGGTTCAAAGTTAAATGACAATCAACTTAATATAGACTGCTATATGCTGTAGAGGTAATATACAAACCAAATAGTAACTATATATTAAAAACAACAAATAAAAATGCAAGAATAAAGAGAAAGAAATCCAAATATATCACTAAAGAAAATCTGCAAACCATGAAAGAGAGGAACACAAGAAGGATCAGGTAAGATGTTCAGAAACAACCACAAAACAAATAATAAACTGACAATAAATACATATCTATCAATAACTACTTTGAATGTAAATGGCCTAATGCTCCAATCAAAACACATAGGGTGACCGAAGGAATAAAAAAACAAGACCCTGCCTACAAGAGACTCATTTTAGACCTAAAGACACCTGCAGACGGAAAGTGAGGGGATGGAGAAATACCTATGATGCAAATGGATGTTCAAAGAAAGCTGGAGGAGTAATACTTATATCAGAAAAAATAGACTTTAAAACAAAGACTGTGACAAGTGACAAAGAAGGACATTATATAATCATAAAAGGGACCATCCAACAAGAAGATATAGCAATTGTAAATATTTATGCACCTAATACAGGAGCACCCAAATACATAAAACAATTAATGACAAACATAAAGAAACTAATCAATAATAAAAAAATAATAAGGGAATTTAACACCCTTTCGTTTGTTGGTAGAATTTTGATTACTGATTCAATCTATTTGCTGGTTATGTGTCTGTCCAAATTTTCTACTTCTTTTTGTTTCTGTTTTGGTAGTTTGTTTCTAGGAATTTGTCCATTTCTTCCAGTTTTCCCAGTTTGTTGGCATGTAATTTTTCATAATATTCTTATAATTGTTTGTATTTCTGTGGTGTTGGTTGTGATCTCTCCTCTTTCATTTCTGATTTTATTTGAGTCCTTTCTCTTTTCTTTTTGGTTAAGCCTGGCTAGGTGTTTATCAATTTTATTAATTCTTTCAAAGAAGCACTTCTTAATTTCCTTGATCTGTTGTACTTTTTTTTTGTTTCTATATCATTGATTTCTGCTCTAATCTTTATTATTCCCCTTCTTCTTCTGGCTTTCTGCTTTATTTGTTGTTTCTTTTCTTGTTCATTTAGGTTGTGTATTTAAGACTTTTCTTGCTTCTTGAGGTGGGCTTGTATTGCAATATACCCCTCTTAGGACTGCCTTTGCTGTATCCCAGAAGTTCTGGACTGTCATGTTTTCATTTTCATTTGCTTCCATGTACTTTTAAATTTTTTTCTTTAATTTCTTGTTTAACCAATTCATTCTTTAGTAGGATGTTCTTTAACCTCCATGTATTTGTGGTCTCTCAATTTTTTTCTTGTGATTGACTTCAAGTTTCATAGCTTTGCAGTCTGAAAATATGCATGGCATGATGTCCATCTTTTTGTAGTTGTTGAAGGCTGATCTGTGACCTGTGACATGGTATGTGATCTATTCTGGAAAATGTTCCATGGGCACTTGAAAGTGTATTCTGCTCCTTTAGGATGAACTTTTCTGAATATATCAGTCTTTGGTTTAAAATCTAGCTTGTCTGATATAGGTATGGCTACTCCAGCTTTCTTTTGATGTTAGAATGACAGATGGCTCTTCATTCCCTCACTTTCAATCTACAGGTATCTTTAAGTCTAAAATGAATGTCTTTTTAATCCATTCTGATGATCTTGTTTTTTATCCATTCTGATACCCTATGTCTTTTAATTGGAGCATTTAGCCCATTTACATTCAGAGTGATTATTGAAATATATGAATTTACTTCCATTATGTTACCTGTAATGCTGGTGTTTCTGGTGATGTTCTCTGTTCCTTTCTAGTCTTTTTTTTGTCCCCCCCCCATTCAAAGGGTTCCCTTTAATATTCCTTGCAGGGCTGGTTTGGTCATCATGAACTTTTTCAGTTTTTGTTTGTCTGAGAAACTCTTTATCTCTCCATTCTGAATGACAGCCTTGCTGGATAAAGTATTCTTGGCTGCATATTTTTCCCATTCAGTACAGTGAATAAACTCTGCCACTTTCTTTTGGCCTGCCAGGTTTCTGTGGACAGACCTGCTGAAAATCTGATCTGTCTTCCCTTGTAAGTTAAGGGCTTTTTTTTTTCCCTTGCTGCTTTCAGGATTTTTTTCCTTGTTTGTGTATTTTGTGAATTTGAGTATATGTCTAGATGATGGTTGGCTTTTATTGAATTTAATGGGAGTTCTCTGTGCTTCTTGGATTTTGGTGTCTGCGTCCTTCCCCAGATAAAGGAAATTTTCAGCTATAATTTGCTCAGATAAGCCTTCTGCCCCTTTTTTTCATCTTCTGGGAATCCTATGATATAAATGCTATCATGTTTTAAGAAGTCACTGAGTTCCCTAAGTCTACCTTTGTGATCCAATACCTTTCTTTCCCTCTTCTGTTCAGCGTCATTATTTTCCATAATTTAATCTTCTCTATCACAGATTCATTCTTCTGCTTCCTCCATTCTCTCTCTTTTTTCATATTTATTGTTTATTTTTGAGAGACAGAATGCAAGCAGTTGGAGGGGCAGAGAGAGAGGAAGAGAGAATCCTCAAGCAGACGCCCCAATGAGCAGGGAGCCCCATGTGGGGTTCAATCCCAGGACCCCAAGACCATGACTTGACCTGAAATCAAGAGTCAACCACTTAATTGACTGAACAACTCCAGTGCTCCCCTTTCTCTTTGTTATGGCATCCATTCAGGTTTGCATCTTGATTTTAGCATTTTTAATTTTGACCTGATTAGATTTTAGTTCTTTTGTCTCTATGGTAAGGGATTCTCTAGTGTCTTTTATGATTTTTTTCAATCCCAGCTAGTATCCTTATAATTTTTGTTTTAAATTCTAGTTCCTACATATTACTTATATCTGTATTGATTAAATCCCTGGCCATTACTTGCACTTCCTGTTATTTCTTTTGGGGTGAATTCCTCTCTCTTGTCGTTCTGTCTAGAAAAGAAATGTCTAGAGCTTAGGTGTGTTATGATCTGCTTGTTAAAAGAAGCTCTCACAATTCTAGTTGTAGAGTTGCAGTTTTGTTCTCTCAGTCCTCAGATTGATTTTTTGGATGTTCAGAATGATTTGATATTTATCTAGCTGTGTTCAAATGTCCCCTTAATCCCCCACAATCTTAACTCCTCCGCTTAGGTCTTTAATCCACTTTGAGTTTATCTTTGTGTATGGTGTAAAAAAAAAATGGTCCAGTTTTATTCTTTTGCATTATGCTGTCCAGTTTTCCCAACACCATTTGTTGAAGAGACTGCCTTTTTCTCATTGGATATTCTTTCCTGCTTTGTCTTTTCTTGTCTGTAAACATTCTGTACCCTGAAAACTATAGAAAACTTATGAAAGAAATTGAGGAAGACACAAAGAAATGGAAACATTCCATGCTCATGGATTTGAAGACCAAACATTGCTAAAATGTCTATACTACCCAAAGCAATCTACATATTTCATGCAATCCTTATCAAAATACCACCAGCATTTTTCACCAAGCTAGAACAAACAATCCTAAAATTTGTATGGAACCAAAAAAGAACCTGAATAACCAAAGCAATCCTGAAAAAGAAAAACAAAGCTGGAGGTATCACAATTCCAGACTTCAAGCTATATTACAAAGATGTAGTCATCAAGACAATATGGTACTGGCACAAAAACAGACACATAGAGCAATGGAACAGAATAGGAAACCCAGAAATGGTCCCACATCTACATGGTCAACTAATCTTCAACAAAGCAGGAAAGACTATCCAATGGAAAAAAGATAATCTCTTCAACAAATGGTGTTCAGAAAACTGGACAGCAACATGCAAAAGGAAACTGGACCACTTTCTTACACTATACACAAAAAGAAATTCAAAATAGATGAAAGACCTAAATGGAAGGCAGGAAATCATCAAAATCATAGAGGAGAACACAGACAGCAACCTCTTTGACATCAGCCATAGCAACTTCTTACTAGACATGTCACCACAAAGGGAAACAAAAGCAAAAATGAACTATTAGGACTTCATCAGGATAAAAAGCTTCTGTACAGTAAAGGAAAAAAATCAACAAAACTAAAAGGCAGCCTATGGAATGGGACAAGATATTTGCAAAGGACATGTCTGATAAGGGTTAGTATCCAAAATCTATAAAGAACTCATCAAATTCACACCCCCAAAAACAAATGATCCAGCTAAGAAATGGGTAGAAGACACGAATAGACATTTTTTCAAAGGAGACCTCCAGATGGCTAACAGACACATGAAAAAATGTTCAACATCACTCATCATCAGAGAAATATAAATATATTTCACGATGAGACATTATCTCACAATTGTTAGAATGGCTAAAATTAGCAACACAAGAAAAAAACAGGTGTTGGTGAGGATGCACAGAAATAGGAACTCTCTTGCACTGCTGGTGGGAATGGAAACTGGTGCAGCCACTCTGGAAAACAGTATGGAGGTTCCTCAAAAAGTTAAAAATAGCACTACCTATGACCCAGCAATTGTACTACTAGGTACTTACCAAAAGGATACAAAACTTTGAGGGTGTATCTGCACCTCAATATTTATAGCAGCATTATCAACAATAGCCAAAACTATGGAAAGAGCCCAAATGTCCATCAACTGATGAATGGATAAATGTAATATTATTCAGCCATCAGAAAGAATGAAATCTTGACATTTGTAATGACATGGATAGAACTAGCGTATATTATGCTAAGTGAAAAAAGTCAGTCAGCGGGGAGGAGCAAGATGGTGGAGGAGTAGGAGACCTGGATTTCATCTTGCCCCAGGAATTCAGCTGGTTAGGGATCAAACCATTCTGAACACCTACGAACTCAACAGGAGATCGAAGAAAAGAATAGCAACATCTCTCTGAACACAAAAGCAACCACTTTCTGGAAGGGAGGACGTGTGGAGAAGTGAATCCGAGGTGATATTCGGGAGGATAGATGGCGGGGGAGGGGCCCTCCCTTGGCTGCTTCTGGCAAGTGATAGAGTGGCGGAGCACAAAATTGGAACTTTTAGAAGTTGGCTCCGCTGAGGGGTGTTGCTCCAGTGGCTAAGTGGGGGGTGGAACCCTCGCTGGGACAGTGTGGTCTCAGGACCCTCGGGGTCAGAGGAAGACCGGGGGTGCCTGAGTGTGGCAGAGTTCCCAGGTATCAGAGCAGGGAAGCCAGCTGCAGAGACAGAGCAGAGGAGTGGGCTCTCAGCTCAGGGTTGCCATAAACCATGACCTGTGGCACAGTCCGGCCACTGCTCTTCCAGCAGGGACCCAACAAGCAGCAGATCTGGGGAGATTCCCCTTCCTCCCCTGGGAGGAGCAGTGTGGGAGTGCACCACAGGGATCTGCTGGGTTTGGAGACTCTGCACAGGGCTGTGTGCCAGAGATAAAAATGCTCGGTCACAGGCCGGGTGAGCACAGAGTGTGGCTGGAGACCAGGGAGACGGGAGTGACTGATTGCTTTTCTCTAGGGGCTCACTAAGGAGTGGGGCCCTGAGAGTTCTCGACTCCTCCGGGGCAGAGATTGGGAGGTTGCCATTTTAACTCCCGTCCTCCAAAGCTGTATGGAAAGCTTGAAGGGAAAAAGGCTCCCAAGAGCAAACCTGAGCAGATTACTTAGCCCAGACCAGCAAGGGCAGGACAATTCTGCCTCCAGCAAAGATATTTGGGAACCACGGCAACAGGCCCCTCTCCCAGAAGACCTGGAAGAACAGCCAGCCAAGACCAAGTTTACCGATCAATGAGAATGGCAGAACTCCAGCACTAGGGGAATACTGCACATAGAATTCATGGCTTTTTTACCATGATTCTTTAGTCTTTCAAAGTTAATTTTTTAACTTTTTTTTTAATTTTTCTTTTTCCCTTTTTCAACCAACATCTTATCAATCCCTTTTTAAGAAAAAAAATTTTTTTATTTTTCATTTTTAGAGTCATATTCTATCCCTTTATAGTAGTTACCCTTATTTTTGGTATATATAAGTTGTTCTCTCTTTAAAATTTGAGGATACAGTTTCTTCCAACAGATCAAAATATACCCTAAATCTCTAGTGTATGGCTTTGTTCTAGTCTCCTGCCTGATCATATTCTCTCCCTTTTCTTTTTTTAAATCCTCTTCATTTTTTTTCAACCAACTTCTTATCTTATCAATTTCTTTTATAAAATCTTTTATAATTTTCATAATTACAGTCATATTCCACCCCTTCATTGTATTAACCCTTATTTTTGTACATATATAAGTTTTTCTTTCTTTAAAATTTTAGGAGGTACTTTCTTCTAACTGACAAAAATATGCCCAAAATCTAGTGTGTGGCACTGATCTATGCACCAGCCTGATCATATTTGATCATATTCTGTTTTCTTTGTTTTGTTTTGTTTTTGTTTGTTTGTTGTTTTTTCTTTTTCTTTTTCTTTTCCTTTTCTTTTTTCTTTCTTTCCCTTTCTTTTCCCACAGTTTCAGGTCTTCTCTGATTTGTTTAGTGTATATTTTCTCAGGACATTGTTACCCTGTTAGCATTTTGTTCTCTCATTCACCTATTCTGCTCTGGACAAAATGACAAGATGGAAAAAATCACCTCAACAAAAAGAACAAGAGCAGTACTGACTGCCAGGACCTAATCAATAGAGACTTTAGTAAGATATTGGAACTAGAGTTCAGAAGGATGATTTTAAAGATACTAGCTGGGCTTGAAAAAAGCATGGAAGTTATTAAAGAAACCCTTTCTGGAGAAATAAAAGAACTAAAATCTAACCAAGTCGAAATCAAAAAGGCTATTAATGAGGTGCAATAAAAAATGGAGGCTCTAACTGCTAGGATAAATGAGGCAGAAGAGAAAATTAGTGATATAGAAGACCAAATGATGGAAAATAAAGAGGCTGAGAAAAAGAGAGATAACTACTGGGTCTTGAGGGCAGAATTCGAGAGATAAGCGATACCATAAGATGAAACAACATTAGAGTAACTGGGATCCCAGAAGAGGAAGAAAGAGAGAGAAGGGCAGAAGGTATATTGGAGCAAATTACAGCAGAGAACTTCCCTAATATGGGGAAGGAAACAGGCATCAAAATCCAGGAGGCACAGGGAACCCCTCTCAAAATCAATAAAAATAGGTCAACACCCTGACATCTAATAGTAAAACTAACTCTTTGTCAGAGACAAAGAGAAAATCCTGAAAGTAGCTCGGGACAAGAGATCTGTAACCTACAATTGTAGAAACATTAGATTGGCAACAGACCTATCCACAGAGACCTGGCAGGCCAGAAAGGACTGGCATGATATCTTCAGAGCACTAAACGAGAAAAATATGCAGCCAAGAATACTATATCCAGCTAGGCTGTCATTGAAAATAGAAGGACAGATAAAAAGCTTCCAGAACAAACAAAAACTAAAAGAATTTGCAAGCACGAAACCACCCCTACAAGAAATATTGAAAGGGATCTTCTAAGCATAGAGAGAGCCTAAAATTAACATAGACCAGAAAAGAACACAGACAATATACAGTAACAGTCACCTTACAGGCAACACGATGGCACTAAATTCATATCTTTCAATAGTTACCCTGAATGTAAATGGGTTAAATGTCCCAATCAAAAGGCACAGGGTATCAGATTGGATAAAAACACAAGACCCATCGATACGCTGTCTGCAAGAGACTCATTTTAGACCCAAAGACCCCCAGATTGAAAGTGAGGGGGTGGAAAACAATTTCCCATGCTAATGGACACCAAAAGAAAGCTGGGGTGGCAATCCTTATATCAGACAAATTAGATTTTAGACCTAAGACTGTAATAAGAGATGAGGAAGGACACTACATCATACTTAAAGGGTCTATCCAACAAGAAGATCTTTCAATTGTAAATATCTATGCCCCTAACATAGGATTAGCCAATTATATAAGCCAATTAATAACAAAAGCAGAGAAACACATTGACAACAACACCATAATAGTGGGGCACTTTAACACCCCCCTGACTGAAATGGACAGATCATCTAAGCAAAAGATCAACAACGAAATAGAGACTTTAAGTGACACACTGGACCAAATGGACTTCACAGATGTATTCAGAACATTCCATCCCAAAGCAACAAAATACACATTCTTCTCTAGTGCCCATGGAACATTCTCCAGAATAGATCACATCCTAGGTCACAAATCAGGTCTCAACTGGTACCAAAAGATTGTGATAATTCTCCATAGTACTTATATCCTGTGACTTTGCAAAATTTGCAAAATTCTGTATTAGTCCTACCAATATTTGGTGGAGTCTTTTGAGTTTTCTACATAGAGTGTTATGTCATCTGCAAATACTGAAAGTATGACTTCTTCCTTGACAATTTGGATGCCTTTTATTTCTTTTTGTTGTCTGATTGCCAAGGCTAAGGCTTCCAGCGCTATGTTAAACAGTTATGGTGAGAATAGACATTCTGCCTTGTTCTTGACTACAGAGGAAAAATTCTCAGTTTTTCCCCATTGAACATGATATCAGCTGTGGGTCTTTCATATATGGCCTTAATAATGTTGGGTATAATTTCGTGTATCCCTTCCTTTTTGAGGGTTTTTATCAAGAATGGGTGTTGTATTTTGTCAAGTGCTTTTTCTGCATCTATTGACGGATCATATGGTTCCTATCCTTTCTTTTATTAATGTGGCATATCACATTAATTAATTTGTAAATATTAAACTATCCTGCAGCCCAGGAAAAAATCCTACTTCATCATGGTAATAATTCTTTTAATGTACTATTGGACTCAATTTGCTAGTATCTTGTTGAGAATGTTTATATCATCAGCCTGTAATTCTCCTTTTCAGCGGAGTCTTTGTCTGGTTTTGAAATCAAGGTAATGCTGGCCTTGTAGAGGGAGTTTGGAAGTTTTCCTTCCATTTCTTTTTTTTTTTTGAACCATTTGGGAAGAATAGGTATTAACTCTTCTTTAAATATCTGGTAGAATTCCCCTGGCAGCCATCTTGTCCTGGACTTTTATCCCTGGGCTGCAAGTTTGGTTCAACATCCGCAAATCAATCAATGTGATACAATACATTAATAAAGAAAGAACAAGAATCATATGATCCTCTCAATTCATGCAGAAAAAGCATTTGACAAAGTACAGCATCCTTTCTTGGTCAGAACTCTTCAGAGTATAGGGATAGAGGGTTCATACCTCAAGATCATAAAAGCCATCTATGAAAAACCCACAGTGAATATCATTCTCAATGGGGAAAAACTGAGAGCTTTCCCCCTAATGTCAGGAACACAGCAGGGATGTCCACTATCACCACTGTTATTCAACATAGTACTAGAAGTCCTAGCCACAGCAATCAGGGAACAGAAAGAAATAAAATGCATCCAAATCAGCAAAGAAGAAGTCAAACTCTCACTCTTTGCAGATGATATGATACTTTATGTGGAAAATCCAAAAGACTCCACCCCAAAACTGCTAGAACTCATACAGGAATTCAGTAAAGTGGCAGCATATAAAATCAATGCACAGAAATCGGTGACATTCCTATACCCCAACAACAAGACAGAAGAAAGAGAAATTAATGAGTCTATCCCACTTACAGATGCACCCCAAACCATAAGATACCTAGAAATAAATCTAACCAAAGAGTCAAAGAATCTATACCCAGAAAACTATAAAATACTCATGGAAGAAATTGAGGAAGACACAAAGAAATGGAAAAACCTTCCATACTTATGGATAGGAAAACAAATATCGTGAAGATGTTAATGCTACCTAGAACAATCTACACATTCAAATCAATCCTTATCAAAATACCACCCATTTTTTTCAAAGAAATGGAACAAATAATCCTAAAATTTGTATGGAACCAGAAATGACCCTGAATCGCCAGAGGAATGTTGAAAGTGAAAAGGCAAATCTGATGGCATCACAATTCCGTACTTCAAGCTCTATTACAAAGCTGTCATCATCAAGACAGTATGGTACTGGTACAAAAATAGACGCATAGAGAGCCCAGAAATGGACCCTCAACTCTATGGTCAATTAATCTTCAACAAAGCAGGAAATAATGTCCAATGGAAAATAGACGGTCTCTTCACAAATGGTGTTGGGAAAATTGGACAGTCACACGCAGAAGAATGAAACTGGACCATTTCCTTATACCACACACAAAAATAGACAAAATGGTTGAAAGACCTCAATGTGAGACAGGAGTCCATCAAAATCCTAAAGAGGCAGCAACCTCTTCAACCTCAGTAGCAGCAACTTCCTTTCTAGAAACATCACCAAAGGCAAGGGAAGCAAGGGCAAAAATGAACTATTGGGACTTCATCAAGATAAAAAACTTTTGCACAGCAAAAGAAACAGTCAACAAAACCAAAAGACAACCCACAGATAGGAAGATATTAGCAAATGACATATCAGATAAAGGGCTAGTATCCAAAATCTATAAAGAACTTATCAAACTCAACACCCAAAAAACAAATGATTCAATCAAGAAATGGGCAGAAGACATGAACAGACATTTTTCCAAAGAAAACATCCAAATGGCCAACAGACACATGAAAAAGTACTCAACATTGCTCAGCCTCAGGGAAATCCAAATCAAAACCTCAGTGAGATATCACCTCACACCAGTCAGAATGGCTAAAATTAACAAATCGGGAAAGAACAGATGTTGGCAGGGTTGCGGAGAAAGGGGAACTCTCCTACACTGTTGGTGGGAATGCAAGCTGGTGCAGCCACTCTGGAAAACAGTATGGAGGTTCCTCAAAAAGTTGAAAATAGAGCTACCATACGACCCAGTAATTGCACTACTGGGTATTTACCCCAAAGATAAAAATGTAGGGATCCGAAGGGGTACGTGCACCCCGATGTTTATAGCAGCAATGTCCATAAGTGCCAAGCTGTGGAAAGAGCCAAGATGTCCATTGGCAGATGAATTGATAAAGAAGAAGTGGTGTATATATATATACAATGGAATACTATGCAGCCATCAAAAGGAATGAAATCTTGCCATTTGCAATGATGTGGATGGAACTGGAGGGTATTATGCTGAGGAAATAAATCAATCAGAGAAAGACTTGTATCATATGACCTCACTGATAGGCGGAATTCTTAATCTCAGGAAACAACTGAGGTTTGCTGGAGTGGTGGGGGGTGGGAGGGTTGGTGTGGCTGGGTGATAGACATTGGGGAGGGTATGTGCTATGATGAGCACTGTGAATTGTGTAAGACTGTTGAATCATAGACCTGTACCTGTGAAACAAATAATACATTATATGTTAATAAAAATAATAAGAAGATAACAGGAAGGGAAGAATGAAGGGGGGAAATCGGAGGGGGAGATGAACCATGAGAGACTACGGACTCTGAAAAACATACTGAGGGTTTTAGAGGGTAGGTGGTTGGGGGAATGGGTTAGCCTGGTGGTGGGTATTAAAGAGGGCACGTTCTGCATGGAGCAATGGATGTTATATCCAAACAATGAATCATGGAACACTATATCAAAAACTAAAAAAAAAAAAGTCAGTCAGAAGAAGACAAATACCATATGATTTCACTCATGTGTGATTTTTAAGAAACAAAACAGGCAGACATATGGGGGGAGGAGGAAAAAAAGGAAAAAAGAGATTGAGAAACTAACCGTGAAAGACTCTTAATGCAGAGAATATACTGAAGGTTTATAGAGGGATGTGGGTGAGGGATGGGCTAAATGGGTGATGGGTATTAGAGGGCACTTGTTTTGATGAGCAACATACAACACTGGGTGTTGTATGCAAGTGATAAATCACTTAATTCTACTCCTGAAATCAATAGTGTACTGTGTGTTAACTAACTAGAATTTAAATTTAAATAAGTATTTGAAAAAAATCATTCCCATTTGAAGGTGAAAAAATAAATACTTTTTTTTAAAAAAGGGGTTAAATAATAATTGTGAGACCTGAAACCATAAAAATGCTAGAAGAGATCATAGGTAGTAACTACTTTGACATTAGCCATAGCAACTTTTTTTCTAGAAAGTTTACCTGAGGCAAGGGAAAAGAAATTAAAAATAAAATATTGAGAGTACATCAAAATAAAAATTTCTGCACAGTGAAGGAAATAACCAATAAAACAGAATGGGAGTATATATTTGCAAATGACACATCTGATAAAGGGTTGTTATCCAAAATATATAAAGAACTTATCAAACTCAACACCCTAAATCCAAGTAATCCAATTTAAAATGGGCAGAAGACACAGACATTTCTCCAAGGTAGACATCCATGTCACCAACATGAAAAGATGCTCAACATCACCATTATCAGGGAAATGCAATTAAAAACTAAAATGAGGTATCACCTAACACCTGTCAGAATGGGTAAAATTAATACAAGGAACAGGTATTGGTGAGAATGTGGAGAATGCAGAATCTTCTTGCACTGTTGGTGGGAATGCAAATGGTGCAGCCATTGTGGAAAACAGTAAGGAATTTCCTCAAAAGTTTAAAAATAGAACTTCTCCCTGATCTAGCAATCACACTATTTCAAAGAAATACATGCACCCCTTTTTATTGCAGCACCGTTTACAATAGCCAAATTATAGAAGCAGTCCAAGTGTCCACTGATAAATAAATAGATGAAAAAAATTGGCGTATATACATATTATCCATTGATGGAATATTTTTATTCCATTATATATGTATATGTATCTATAATTATGGAATTATGTATATATACATAATTTATGTATGAATTATGTATGCATAATAAATTTATACATAAATTATGTATAATCTATACATATATACATACATATATACATAATTTATACATACATATATACATAATTACATGATTATACATAATTATACATCCATAAATATACATATATACATATATATATAATTCCTTAATTATACATATATGGAATATTATTCAGCCATAAAAAAGAATGAAATCTTGCCATTTCCAAAGACATGGATGGAGCTAGAGAGTATAATGCTAAGTAAAATAAGTCAGTCAATGAAAAATACTATATGATTTCACTCATATGTGAAATTTAAGAAACAAAATGAATGAACAAAGGGGAAAAGAGATAGAGAGATAAATCAAGAAACAGACTCTTAATTACAGAGAACAAATGATGTTTGCCAAAGGGGAGATGGGCAGGGGAATAGGTTAATTAGATGATTGGAATTAAGGAGTACATTTATGATGAGCACCTGGTGATGTATGGAAGTGTTGAATCACTATATTGTACACCTGAGATTAATATAACACTCTTAACTAAGTGGAATTAAAATAAAACTTTTCTGTTTTTTTAATTTATATATTATTGATTTCTGCTCTAATCTTTATTATTTCCCTTCTGCTGCTAGATTTCGGCTTTATTGGCTGTTCTTTTCCCAACTCCTTTAGGTATAAGGTTAGGTTGTGTATTTGAGACTTTTCTTGTTTTTTGAAGAAGACCTGTATTGCTATAGACTTTCCTCTTAGGACTGCTTTTGCTGCATCCCAAAGGTTTTGAACTGTCATGTTTTCATTTTCATTTGCTTCCATGTATTATTTTAATTCTTTAATTTCCTGGTTGACTCATCCATTCTCTAGTAGGATGCTCTTTAACCTCCATGTATTTGTGGTCTTCCCCAAATTTTTCTTGTGTTTGACTTCAAGTTTCATAGCATTGTGGTCTGAGATACGTATGGTATGATCTCAATCTTTTTGTACTTGTTGAGTCCTGATTTGTGACCCAGTATGTGACCTGTTCTGAAGAATGTTCCATGGGCACTTGAAAAGAATGTGTATTCTGCTGATTTAGGATAAAATGTTCTGAACGTATCTGTTAAGTCCATCTGGCCCAGTGTGTCACTTGGAGGGCACTTAATGTGATGAGCACTGGGTGTTATATGCAACTGATGAATCACTAAACTCTACCCTGAACCTAATAATACATTGTATGTTAAGTAACTTGAATTGAAATAAAAAAGCATATGAAATAAAATAAAATAAAAACTTAAAAAAATAAAGGAAATTTGTAAATATTTTCTTGAATGTAAATTTCAGTGTAGATTTAGGAGGTAGTTTTCACATACCTGTTGATATAACACTCATGCAGCTTGAATTTAGCAATCATTACCTCCACCACCATGACCTGTAAATAAATGTAAGCTTGTCTTTCAAATAATGCGTCTGAGTTAGTTTCAAATGTATGGACTACTTACTTATTCAGTCTAATTTTACAACTACTTTGAAGCAACTCACTTCAGAATATTTTTGTTCACCTATCAACATTTGTGTAAGTAATTTTACCTACAAATGTCTCTATCAAGCACAAAGGCAGAAATTAATCATTGGGGTCAAGCTGAAGTGGCATGTTGGCCTAATACATATCTCATTATATTTCTATAGGAATATAAAACATAATGCATATTCATAATTATGTTGTAATCTTTGTTTTTCTATCTCCAAGGATAAGTCTAGAAGATCTGAACAATCTGTCTTCATAGCAACTCAAAACTTGGATGTATACATCCACTTTGTGCAACTGAACATCTCCAGTAGAACCAGTGCCATTTTAAGTAGAAAAAAAGTAGGTAATTTCACAGATAATCCAAAAGAGTTTCCAACTATAGTGTACTTGAATGCTTTTTCGGTAACTGTGTTTTTAATTACTGCATTGTATAAACAGAACACCTGGGAAAGTGCTAGTATCAGACAAAATCCTTTAGGTGCTCTTATCAGACAAAGTACTTTAAGTAAAATGAAAATTATTCTAGATATTCCAACTAAGATAATTTAATTTAGGAAGCTGCTTACAAGCACATTGTTATTCAAAGAACTACCTATAAGCCTGCACATGACTCAAGTCCATAGAGACATAGTACTCAAGGTAGCTACTACCAATTAATTATAGCTGCCTTAGTGAGACAGAAAGTTTCAATTTCACACATGTCTTTTTCATTAGTAAACTTTATTTTTTCTTGTATTTCTCTAAAATGTGCCATAAGTACTACTCATTGTTTACACAATAAATCTAACCCTCTTTCTTTATTAAAAATCTGAAAATCTTTTTAACAATCTAACATACTTAACATGTATTGCACTGTTCTAAATCAAACATCTCTTGTTCCTGAAATCCTAGAACAAATATAATTGTACAAGCCTTATTGATCTATATATCTATATATTTATCTATATCTATCTATCATCTATCTAACTAATCTATCTAATCGATCTATATCTATCTTTCTATCTATAACTGTATCTATCTATAACTATCTATACTAACTTTGATACTTATCCCAGAGATTGATCATAGTGTTTGAAGACTAACTTCCAATACTTCTTTTAGAAATTGAATCCACATAAAGACATTCATTTGGCATCAAGTTGTCATTTTTACTTAAATGCTAAGCTCGAAAATCTTCATATTTCTGTAAAAGAAAGAAAGAAAGACAGATAAACAGAAAGGAAGGAAGGAGGGAAGGAAGGAAGGAAAGAGGGAAAGGAAGAAAAGAGAGAGGGGTCTGGAAGGAGAAAGGGAGGGAGGGAAGGAAAGATATGGAAGGAAGAATGGAAGGAAAGATAAAGAAGGGAGGGAGAAAGGAAGGAAGGAAGGGGAAAACAGAATAAAAAGTGCCTCAAACTCTCTCCTTTGAGAGAGGCCATGCATAATAAATAAATAAATAAATAAATAAATAAATAAATAAATAAGGATTAAAACAGTATTCATTCAATTAATACTTGTTGAGCACCTTTGGGTGGACAAACTTCATTCTAAATGACAGAGATACAGCTAACTACAAATAAGCTCTCACTGAGATCTTACATTCTTGCTGGGGAAGCCACATTAAAAAACAAACACAAATAAATATGAAAATAACACCTACTGATAAGTGCCAAAGGAATAATTATAATGAAGTAAAGTGATATAGAATGTGTGTGTGTGGGGGGGTGAGAGCATTAAATTGGAGAGTCAAAAAATGTCCTTTGTGAGGAGATAAGAATCAAGTCACATTTAGTCTTAAAAAGATAAGCACCTTATGTGCAGAAAGCAGGGAAGAATATTTCAGGTAACAGTTGGTACAAAGGCCTGCTACCAGACATGGACTCAGTGTGTCCAACAACAGAGCAAAGGCCTATGAGATTGGGGAGAAAACAGTGAGATGAATGTGGAAAAGCAGGAGAGGAGTGAGGGAAGCTAGTGTAGACCAGACTGGGGATTCCAGTTGATATAAATGTGATGGGAACATCTAAAGCCAGCGAATGGTATAACATAATTCATGTTTTAAACATGTTTTTGGATATTTTAGGAAGAGAAAATCATATTATTTATCCTATTATTAGGTCTATAAACATATTATGATCTTTTCCATAAATGCTAAAATGGTATTGGATGCTAGTTTTAAACATTTCTCAATTTATTTTTCTGACTTTTCATTATACTGCCAGTAAGTCATGGACAAAGATTTCTACTTTACAGAGGTGTTTAACACTTCTCACAGTACCTACAATGTAATATATGTTCTATCAATATTTGTTGAGTAAATGAACAAATGGAAAAATATTAGCAATATATGTAAATCCCATTGCTACATACAAGTTTCTTCAAAAAAAGTTTTAATCAAATTGTTTTCTCCAAATGCCATCTCAAATGTACACATTAGCCAGTGATTTCCTGGCTTCTCCTTGTGGGAGCAATTCATTCAAGTTAGTGGACTCAATATAAAATGTATTGTTCTGAATTTTTCTAAAAAGTATTTGAGAATAAAGTATATTCAGTAATTATTTAAGCTGTGACTTTTATTGTAAATGTTCTTAGATCACTGAAATTTCTAGATACAAGTATGGATAAAATATGTGTGTGTATGTGTGTTAAATAAAAGATTCTATATATAACAATGGAATATGACTCAGCCATCAGAAAAGATGAATACTTACTATTTACATCGATGTGGATGGAACTGGAGGGTATTATGCTAAGTGAAATAAGTCAATCAGAGAAAGATAATTATCATATGGTTTCACTCATATATGGAATATAAGAAATAGTGCAGAGGATCATAGGGGAAGGGAGGGAAAACTGAATGAGAAGAAATCAGGGAGGGAGACAAACCATGAGAGACTCTTGACTCTGGGAAACAAACAGGGTTGCAGAAGGGGAGGTGGGTAGGGGGATGGGGTAACTGGGTGATGGGCATTAAGGAGGGCATGTGATGTGATGAGCACTGGGTGTTATACACTACTGATGAATCATTGAACACTACATCTGAAACTAATGTACTATATGTTGACTAATTGAATTTAAATTAAAAAATAGATTATATATATATTAAATATATATATTTACTCAGATGTATATGAATCATAATATCTTACCATAAATTTTATTCTCTATTTAGAGTATAAAATATTTCTTATAAAATGCTACATATTCTACTCTAACTGCATAAGGTTTCTTTGCTGTTAGCTGCCTTGAACATATTCATATTCTTAATGAAGAATTTTAAGAAGAATTTAGGAAAATTAGATGACTTACTTGAAAAGTCAATCTTTGGTTTCCTCTCTTTTATTTTTTAGGGTAGTTCTATTTTTATTTTATTTTATTTTTTATTTATTTATTTTTTATTATGGTTTCCTCTCTTTTCAAGTTGTGCTCTGGGGAGAGCCAGTGTCAACCTTATGGAGTAGCTGTGTTTTGTTTTACTCCACATGGTGTCACTCTACCCCTGCCAAGGACATAATTACCTCTAGTTCAGTTTCTGAACTTCTTCCACTGGATATTAAGGAAGAAAACCATTATATTTATTTTAAATCACAATAATGGAAAAAAATTCCAATTTTCACTGTTAGATAGCATGACAAATTTTCCCAAATGCCTCTCTCATTTCTTTCAAACTTCAAAACAAATACCACATTTTAACATAAGTAGGAAATATATTATTTTGTCTCTGTAGGCTAACTCACTAAATTAATAGACTTAACAAGCAATATTCCCAAAATTGTAATACTTCATTAAAAAATACTGTCTTCACCTTTTCTTAGTGTATTTATTTAAATGTTTCATATTTAAATACAGATTTTTAAAATTAAAATAGTTATGCTTTAAAACATTTTGTTATGTTTAGGTTAAAGTTATATTTTAGTTATAGTTATAGTTTATAAAATATAGTTATATTTCAAAATAGAAAATGTATTTTTATATTTAAGTATAAAATATATCACTGAGTGATTTAGTAATTTCTTGAAAAATACAAAAATTAGGTAAGATGTAGTTTAATTGAATTACAATTTTTTAAAAAGTAGATGCTAGGTGACAGTAGTGTGTTGTTTAGTAGAGCTTGCCAGAATAAACTTGATAATGTTCACCCTAGCTTTGTGGCTGTATAGGCACAAATCCCTTGATATACTGTGACCATCACAGAGAGAAAATAACAAGCTGCACACTGTCACTGTATTGTGATTGTATTCTGAATGACACTATTTCATATAGAGGGACTCCAGAAACAAACTTTTTGGTCTCAAATTTCAAATCCATTATTACACTCTGTGTGACCTTAGGGAAGTCATTTCACTTCTTGGTACCTCAGTTTCTTCATCTGTACTACAGGAATAATTACAGTACCTATTTAAGAAAATCATTGTCAAGTATTAGGTGAATGTAATATATATTAATTAACAATATATAATTTGGGGCACCTGGGTGGCTCAGTTAGTTAAGCGACTGCCTTCGGCTCAGGTCATGATCCTGGAGTCCCGGGATCGAGTTCCACATAGGGCTCCCTGCTCAGCAGGGAGTCTGCTTCTCCCTCTGACCCTCTTCCGTCTCGTGCTCTCTATCTCTCATTCTCTCTCTCTCAAATAAATAAATAAAATCTTTAAAATATATATATATAATTTGTATAATACAATATGCAATATATAATATTAATATATAATATAAATATATAATAATTAGGGACCAATAAAATATTTTGATAAGTGGAAAATAAAAACAGGCCAAAATCTAAGGGAAAATTTTATTTTGGAGATATATACACTTTTATATGGCTTTTATATAAAGCCAACCCACAAACTGGTTAATCCCTGTACAGATTAGATTAGGGATTTTAATTTTTTATTTATTTCTTTTTAAAGATTTTATTTATTTGAGAGCAAGAGAGAGGATGCACAGGAGGAGGGGCAGAAAGAGAAACAGACTACCCACCAAGCTGGAAAGCCCCACTCGGGGCTCAATCCCAGGTGTCCAGGATCATGACCTGAGCTGAAGGCAGATGCTCAACCCACTGAGCCGCTCAGATGCCCCAGATTAAGGATTTTTAAATAGCAATAAAAAGAAGATTCAGAAGTAACAAAGTATTTATCTTCAGATATTCACTAGTCAGTAGGGGAAGAGGGATTGGACTTGGTCTTGATGTGATTGGAAACCACAGGAGAAAGTGCAGAGTGGTAAGAGCTTGTGAAACCTGCAGTTAGCATCACTGTAGGTATTCAAGCCTAAGTGTGTGGCCACTTGGTGATGCTCTTGATGGAGACATTCAGGCAAACATAGTTTAACCCTTAAAGGTTTTTCAGTTCTTTTTAAGTGTTGGATTTATGCCTCAAAAATAAGTATAGTAAAACAGAAGGGACTGATGCAAGAGGAGTAGAGTGCAAGAGGCATTAAAATATATAAAGTCCAACCTTGAATATTTTTTATTATTATGTTGTTAGGCAACATATAGTACATCATTAGTTTTTGATGTAGTGTTCAACGATTCATTAGTTGTGTATAACACCAAGTGCTCATCACAACACAAGCCCTCCTTAATACCCATCAACCAGTTACCCCATCCCCTCAACTTTGAATATTTTACAAACAAGTATATATACAGTTCCTGATTACCTGATCAAAAAATTTCAAGTCTTATGTATATATATTAATGTTTTTTCTCTTTAAAAGTTTGTAAGTAACAAAAACAGTTGTAAAATTTTTCCTTTCTATCATAGCACCCAGTTAAGTGATAACAACATGACAGGAATTTAATACACAATTGTTGAGCATAATTTGATTCCATAATCAAATTAAGGCTTAAATTCTGGTATCAAAATATCACTCAAGAACGTGATATGCAAAAGCAGCTGAAATTTCAGATGCTATGAGTCTATCCAGTTGTGATAAAATTAGGAGTAACACTTATAATCTCTTTTACGTGATTGATTGAATTATACTGGCAAATTATAAATACATTTTTATTATAACTATTATAAATATTGTGCTATGTAGTCTTCCAATTATTTTATTAGTATATATGTGTGTGTGCAAGTATTAGTTTTTCTTGCATATGAATTAGTATTATATAAATATAGATATAAATATGTATATAAATATTGCATATAAATATGTATTAGTTTTTCTTGCATTTTGTTGCAACTTTATTTTCTTATCATTCATTTATTCAGTCATTTATTAAATAAACATTTAATGAGGGCTCTATCTAAGTTGATTGTGAGGTACAATGGAATTAGTTCACAAATGAGTGAATAGGAAACTACAGGACAATATGATCCGTGAGCTGATAATACAGACTGCACAGAGATATATGGAAGCATGTAAAAATTTTGTCATTAGTAATTAGAAAAACCTTCTTGGAGGAAATCATGACTAAGTTGATACTAAAAATGGAGGAGTTATCAAAGATAAAACAGGGAGGAATAAAGACATTCCAATTACAAAGAGAGAAAACAATATGTGAAAATTAAAAAATATAATGAAGAGAACATGACATGTTAAAGAACTGTGGAAAACGTGCAGAGAGGCTAACAAGTGAGAGGGGCTAGACCACAAAGTGCTTTCTGTTCCCTGCTGAGGATTGCCCTGAGGGATATATAAGGCCACTGAAGGTTTTTGGCATAT
This sequence comes from Eumetopias jubatus, assembly GCF_037043125.1. Lineage (NCBI taxonomy): Eukaryota > Metazoa > Chordata > Mammalia > Carnivora > Otariidae > Eumetopias > Eumetopias jubatus. The sequence goes on from NW_028274887.1 coordinate 682,175, forward strand.
ATATCATGAAAAATTTTACTTTTTAGATCAGTCTGGCTGCAGTTTGGAGAATGGATTGAAGTCTGGCAAAATTGCAATTACAGATACATTTAGGAAGTGGATACAGTTCCCAATAAAAGATAAAATTTTAGTGTCTAAGGTAGGAGAAAAGAGGATCATGAGAAGTGGAAGAGAGATTTGTGGCAAATTGGGACACCAGAATATAAGAAAGAAAATAGACATGTATCATTAAGAGATCTTACTGGAGAACAATTGAGATGGTGTAAAGATGATGTGTAGCAGAGTTAGCCTCCCCTTATACTAATTTATCAAACAACCAGTGTCGTCATAATGTATAGCCTCACCTGTGTTGATACTCTAGCTAGTCAGAATCTAGGCTGAAAATGTTAGATCATGTTTTATCCTTAGATTATTTTTAAGAAAGAGAAAAAAGGAAGGGGTGGAGAAAGAGGAAGGGAGAGATTGAGTGAGAATGAGGGGAAGAAATGAAAAAGAAAACAGAAAGAACAGAGAGCATTGGTATAAAGAAGACAATAAAATAATAATGTTTTCTTTCATACAAACTTGGCTTTTAATCTTGGCTTTACCATTTACAGATATGCAAATTTTCACAAGTTGTTTGATGTCTCTATACTCATTTGTAAAATGTAATTTCTTAGGGATTTTACTAACTAGTATCATAATATATATAGGTACTTAAAAGAGTGCCTGAAACATAGTAAGTTCTTTCAAAAATATGTCTCTCCTCACAGTGTGTTAACTGTCCTATGTTAGGCACAGTCAGGCATTAAATCATGTATTAAGAACATAGACCAAAATGCAGAGGTGTGTGTGCATGCATGCATGTGTGTGTGTGTGTGTGTGTGTGTGTGTTTGAAAGCATCAGAGAGCTAACAAATTAGTGAATACCTGCGGATCTGTGGGTTGTGAGGACAAGATTCTGGAGCTATGTTTGGTAATGTGAGCCCTACATTCTGTGTTGCTTTTCCTCTTCAGATATTTTGATTTTTGATGAGGCTTCTGAAAGGTTGAAAATCTGGCAGAGCTTTCAAAAGTCCTAAGGAGTTATGAGGCCAAAACTTGGATTTCAGAGATCATGAAAGATAAGGGAACATTTTAATACCACAAGCTCAGCAGGGACCCCTGAAAGGGTGATATGCAACTAATTGGAGTGATTCAGAAGTAGATCAGCTCTTAAAAATTCAGAAGTCCTGCTCTGGATCAGCCCTCATTAGTATTAAATTAATCTGCACCTATCCTAACTGCTTGCCAGAAGTAATAGTAAATCCCCTATGGAAGAAAATATTCAGATTTGCATCTTATAATTTCCTCATAGACCAATCTACAGTTCAATAAAATTCCCAATAAAATCAGGATACAACTTCACACAATTTAAAACCAAGAGAAGAAATAGATCATAAAAACAAAACTAAAACAGGCATTTGGAGCTTTCAAATGCAATCATTGAACTTGATAACTCAGTAGATGTTTTTAATAGGAGACTGTACACAGCTGAAGAGAAAATTAGTAAACTCAAAGATTTATCAGAAGAAATTCACAGACTGGGATTCAGAAAGCCTAAAAGGTAGAAAAATTTATTTTAAAAAAAGCAAGGAATATATAAAAAGGTTCAACATATGTGTTAGTGGAGCTTAAAAAGTGTGACAGAAAAAAATATTTGAAAGAGAATGGCAGGGACTTTGCAAAATAAATTAAAAACAAGAACCCACAAGTTAAAGAGGGACTTCACAACTAAAGCAGAATTAAGAAAAAAAATTACACCTAGACACATCACAGTGATGATTAACTGATGTCTGAAAAGGCCTTACAAGAGGGCCTGGAAGAATAAACACCCAATTATTATACTTACTTTTATTTTTACATATTATTATTGTTATTTATAACCATTTCTCTTATGTAAGTAAACTGGTGAACTAATTTAGGAAAAGTGGGTGATGATATATCATTCATCTGAGACATTGATTTTGAACAGCCTCTTACAATTATATATTGTCATATGCTGTTCAAAACTTTTCATGCATGTTAATGTATATCTTTTTAGTTTCTTAAAATAAATTGTTAGTATACTTTTCAAAAACAACAAAAGTGACAAGATAATGGAATGATAAAACTGAGAGTGTTTACCACCAACGGACCAACACAAACAGAACTTCTGAATGATATATTTCAGAAAGAAACAAAGAATGCAACTTAGATGTAGGAAGAGTAGAGTGCAAAGGAAATGATAATATTATTTATATAAAAAATTAAAATCACAATATATAGTCATGCTTTTCAAAAAGATAAAATATAAAAAGCAAACTAGAGTCAAGAAATAACAAAAAAAGAAAGAGAAAAAAACAAAGCAAGAAATAACAAAGAAAACAAGGCTATGAAAAGCAAGACATACATAAAGCTCAAAGTAAGATAAAGATAAATCTAAGTATACCAGTAGTCATCATAATTGTTAATAATTCAATTTACCAATTACAATACATAAATGATCAGATTTGTTTAAAAATATCCAGCAACATGCTATTTTTAAAAGGTATATCTAAAACATAAGAACAAAGAAATGTTGACTATTCAGTGATGAAAAAAGACACATAAATACAATCCAAAGAAAGCTAAATAAATTACCTTAATTTAGTGAAAAATAAATATTAAGATAGAGAATGATAATAGAGCTAAATAGGAGGTAAACAAAATTTTTGGGTTAAAAGCTCAGAACTTTTGAGATACACTGCCTGATTTCAAATCCTGGCAGTATGATTTACAACCTTTGTGACCTTGAATACATTACTTCAGGTTTGAAAATCTTTTTTTACTTATCTGTAATGGATAATCATTGCATCCATCTCAAGAGGTTATTATGAAGAGTAATTGAGCTGAAGTGTGCAAAACACTTAGAACCTTGGCCAGAGAATGAAAAACCCATGTACGTGTTTCTTGGAAGGAACAAGATTGTTAATGATATTGTAATCGATATTGTAAAATTTTCACTCTAGACTACTTTTCAAATTTGTTCCTCATCCGCAATTAGAGTAATATAGAAACTTCTACAGATTTTTGTTTCATTCTATTTTGTTTATTTTCTAAAGACTGGCAGAATGTTTGAATTGCTGAGAACAACAAACTGCATGGAAAATAAAAACCTAAATAACCAAGAGTTGACTAGCAGAATGTATATATATATGAAAGGAAATATTCAAAATTATTATTGAAAAAAAGTCAGCTTAGAGACTCTATTTTGTATAGAGGCATTCAAAACTATATCACCACCAAAAGGGCAAATTTGGAGTTTGTGGTTCTCCATCTCATGTTTTTGTTGATAGTATCATTTGAGTAATTAGATGTTCAGGTAAGAGAAAATCAATAGTTCTTCTTTTAAGATAGTTAAAAGTAGTCTTAAATAGTAGTCTAACATAGTCTTTTAACATAGTTCTTCTTTTAACTTCTTTTAACATAGATATGTGGCTACCAAGACCAATGGTAATTGATCTTCCTCTAAAATGAAATAAAAATATCAGCATTTTGTTGATAGAAGGAATTTAAATAACATTGACCTTCCTTGCTAAAAGCTATTTGTTGTCCAAATGAAGGAAAACAATTAGATACTGTCTTTAAAGATGACAAGTTAAATTCACAAACATCTGCTGTTTGGGCAGTCTGCTGGAGCATTTGACATAGTCCAAAGGACCCATATTTCCCTCTTATAGAGAGTTAATATGCCCATAATGACAATGTTATGTGATTCATTTCTGTTTTTATCCTCCATGTTTTCTAAAGATGAAGATTTTCAGCTGTTCTTTATTAGTCTCAAAATAAGGTTTAAATAGGCCAGAAGGTCCATTTCTGAGAAGAGTGACATTGTAAAATTAGAGAATCATATTTGTGCCCCGAAGTAAAAAAAAGACAGTAAGTCTTCATTCTCAGTGTCACTTTTGTGTAAGCTCAATGGTATTAATAAAAAACAAACAAACAAACAAAAAAACCCAGTGAAGTCACTTGTGAATTACCATCAACTTTTTGGAAAGCTTCTGAGTTTAGTGACTTTTCTCTTCATTTGGACCAAGTGTGAGAAAAAGGTCAAGAACACTTGTTCCTAACAAATACATGACAAATACCATATGTTTTTGTTTTTAAGAAACTTACTGGACTGAGTGAAAAGTTTGTTAATTTTTATGGGAGTAGAGTTTTCAGTCCCTCTGGGAAATGTAGATTAAATAAATCACATGTAATACACTGATGGTAACACTAAGGTTCTTAAAACTCTGCAAACCAGTGATATCCACACTTTTGGGTAATGTCACCTTTTGAGATTTAGATAAAACTGTGACCCTCTCCTCAGAATAATTCACTTAGACAAACACATCTTCCATGTGGCATATTATTTCAAGAGTTTCCCAACTCTCCCTATCCATTTGTGGGTCTGGAAGATTCCTTGGATCAATGTACCCTCTGTAGAATAATATGATGATTTGTTCTTTTGGGAGAAAATAAACTACTGCCTACCATAGTGAGAAACTCCAATCTGCTATAGGGATTATTCCTATGCTTCCCTATTGTTTTCTTCTTGTGTTTGTGAAAAATGATGTCATTATTGATTTTTTTTTAATTTAAAATCTAGTCCAGGAAAATTTTATTTCCTGAAAAGAAAGTTCCTGAGAGATAGTACTAAGGCATATGGATAGTCGTAGTGTACCTGGATAAGCACCATTATCAAGCCACTAGCCTCTTTTCCCAAACTATTGATAGTGAGCTTTCTTCACGCACCGTAAAATTTTCTTTGAAGTAATTATCTTTTACCTGTGCCTTTTCCTTCCTAGACTACTTCTAAGTACTTAACATTTTTTTTGGAAATTTACTAAAACATAGGATTATTTGCAAATTATGGGTTTAAAAATAATATTAATAGTTCAATTCCTCTGCCCTCTACTCTTCCCCTAAGATATACAGTAGCACACAGGGGTGGGCGTGACATTGATAACCACATAGGTTTTACTGACTTCTCTCAAAATCTCCAAGGTATATTTTAGTTCCATAGGAATGCAGGCTTGAAAACAAGTAAACAAAATTGAGGGTGGTAGGAGCATGAATGGAGGGTGATCTGTCTGCAGCACTCTGACAGTGAGATGCCCAGTGCTGGATGTTTTTGAGTCCCAGCCTTGAAATGATAATATCAGGCTCCTAGAAACTAAACATAACTATTTACACTAAAAGTGTCCATTTCTACCCCTTTCACAAGAAAACCATCAAGATTTCATCTAAAATATCAAAATTTTTAGAAATAAAAGTAGTGGCTTCCTACCTGATTCTCCGCATCAAAGATGGCTTTTTCACAAGGTAACATCTGATACCAGCTCTTATACATGAGGAAAGTGACCTTTTTTGTTCTGCTTATTTCAACAACTGTAGATTGTCAACCTTAAGGTCCTCAACATTAGAGAAAAAAAATCAGGAGAAATGAGTAAAAAGAAAGAATTTTAAGACCTTTGTCAAACGTCTGAAATACTATGATCCTGCTATCATTTAAATTTCCAAAAAGATTTAGGACTGTTCATAGTTTAGCCTGAGGACTGATCCACTCAGAAACTAAAGTCATTACAAGTCTTATTTCTTTATAGATTATTTTATAGCTGACAAATTGGAACTGAATAAAAGTCTATTCTTCTGAAACTACTATAGAGTCAAAAATCATAAAAACGCTCTGAAAACCAATGCAATAACCTCTCAAATAACTCACTTAGATTGAACGTATATTATGTAATCATCAGCAGTGAAGATAAATTTATGGATGTGCTCTTATTTCAAACAGAACTATGTTGAAATGAGGATGAAGAATTATTAGCAGATTCATTTGGATTCTTTTTCTTGGATCAGTAAACATAAATAAGAGTAGTCTCTTAAAAAGTTAAATGTAATAGAGGAAATGCAAATATGCTTATAGGTATAATTGCGATATTGAATATAAAATTTAAGATTGGTGTTTCTGAGACATGTAACTGAAAAATGAATGTGGGAGATGATTCCTCCATGATTCTTTCATCTAAATAATATGAAATTATATGTAGGGACGCCATTTTACTTTTCTTGTTCTTTTTGTTTTTCGAATGACCATGGCCTCCTTACTTGATATCTAAATACAAAAATCACATGCAACTCTAGACTGAATAAAGACAGTTCCTTGTATTTTGTTATGGGAACTTTATAGTTCACTGTTTTTCTTTCTTGAACCTTGAACAATGTTAAAAATTGAGGAAAATGTAACCTTACAAAAACTGATAGCTTCTAAATGTCAATAAAATGTCTGATGTTACGTTTTATTTCATAGTAAATGAAATTATTTCGTACTGTATCAAATGTGTTTCCAAATGTAAAGCCAAAACCTACATAAACTATTTTGCCAAGAAATTTTCTATCATGGTTCTCATTGTTGATATGGAGTTTAAATGAAGACCTTAGAGGAAGAGGGAAAATGCATTTTTACATCTAGCCTTCTTGGCAACAGAAGAAAGTGCTGTATTGTTCTTCACACAAACCACCCCCATTAGAGCTCAAGATGTTCTTTTCCTTCTAATCCTCATTTGTACCCCTTAGCTATTTGTTTAGAATTAAATTAACTACAATTTGGAAAATGTGGATGAAAGGTAGTGCATTGAGTAGATATCACATGTTTCCTGAATGGTGCCTGTTCGGACTCTTTCACAGCCATTCATTGTGCTTGAAAGGGTGTAGTGTGTGAATTGTTGGACTGTCACTCTGCAGAGAAGTCTAGCAGCCAGTATTACCATGGAAACAGCAGGAAAACGACAATTAACAAAATGGCTCTGATTTTTTTCCTCTTTCTTTTTCTGCTCTTTAGATTTAGAGAGGATATCCCCCTTTAAAACGCGCACAAACATTCATACATACACAAAAATACACAGGCACACATGATGAAAAAAACCAATATTTGAAATTCTACTTATAATTGTATTCCTCCATGGATGGTATCAGTGATTTTTTTTAAAATCATACTTCAAATATAAATATTTATAAATGGTTTTCTCAACTTATTCCTTCCTCCCCCTTTCAGTTTTTGTTCTTTTCAGACATTGAAAGAATTCTTTGGAAATATCCTTAGGTAAATGACTGTTAATGAGCAGAATCTGTGATTTTAACCCTGGCACATTCATTGGACTTTTAATTAGTCCCTCTTACCATCATTCTTGTGACAGAAACACAATGTAGGCCCAAGAGCTTAAACCAAAAGGAGACTATTTAGATTTGTCAACCTTAGTTTAAGTTAGAAAATCGGGAAAAGTGGGTTAGGTATGGACATTATGACTAGAATTTGTGACTGAAGACTTAACAGACCAAAATGAGTAAATGTTTGATGCCACCATTAATACTAAAAATATATTACAATCCAAAATTTGTCAGACTTTGATATCTTTAGAAAGGCTAGTTATAAATAAAGGAAATGATTGTACATTGTAAGTATCAAAATTAAAGTAAAATATGAGTGGGAGACCTATTGAGACTCTGTGTTAAATATTCCATTAAATGAAATAATGTAGTTTGCAGGTAGACACTCTAAGTGCAAAGAGATACTTAGGAGTATAAGAATGAATGTTTCTTTTGCATACTGTTTTTAAAATCTGTTCTTTCCTAAGCCTTACGGAAAAATATAATTCTGTAGGAGGCCTAAGTCCAGCAGTGACCCTGAACTTGCTCTGTGTTTAATATAGATTGAAAAAAAAAAGGTTTTCTATCAGAATAAAATGGCAAACTTACTATTTTATAATATATCTTAATGACATCTCTGAAATTCTAGGCAAACTTTCAGAAATCATTCTTAAAATTTCCTGAAAACCAAATAGGGCCTAACCTGTGTTGAACTATGTGTACTTTAACTTTTCTTCAACATTCTTTGTCTCTCTATTTGACAATATTTACTTCTTGTTGTAAAAAGAGCCATTTAAAACATAAAATTCCAGGAGACATTTTCAGGTCAGGATGTAATCTGTTTTTTGAAATTTTAGAATCTGGGTTAATTTTTTAAGGAGCCTATTAATTTCTGCAAAACCTTTTAGGTTATACTTTAATGTGGCTGAACAGATAAATGTCTTTATGTACTAACTCCAAAACAGATCTTTAGAAAATGAGTAGGTATTCTAGACTTGTATATTCTCATATTTTGGGGGAATATTAGTAATTTATACTATAAAAAAAAGTATTAGGCATATTAGGAAGGCAGTATTTGAGAAAAAAGTCAGGTGAAATTTTGAAAGAGGTGTTTGGTTTTGAACTGAAGTCAAGCAAAACTTGGCATTTTTAACAAAAGGAGAACACAAATAGTGTAGTGAACTTTCAAATTCTCTATTACTATGCAATTCTACTGTTAGCTATATTTAACTTACTGTAAACTGTATCGCTGAGATGGACACTAGTCCCTAGAGAAATATCCATGAGGCATATGAGAAGACAATTATTTTTAATTCATAGTGCAGAATTCTAAAGTAGAGAAGTTGAAAACCTACTGTACTAAAATGAAAAAAAAAAGAAATGACTCATCCAGCCATTTTTATGACATATATATGTATGTGTGTATATGTATATGTATATATATATATGTCTATCTCATTAACAAAAACTTATATAGCATCATTTGTCTGCCAGATAGCTCTTGAAGGATGATGTATATGGGTAATGGTCAATAAATAAGTTTGGATTCTTTTTCTTGGATCAGGTAATGGTCAATAAATAAGTTTGGATTTCATGACATATCAGCTTCATCAATATTTTTGAAGTCATCCAAAAAATGTACACTTAATAAAGGAACTTAGTTCTGCTTACTACCCTACCCCCAATGCCTAGATCAATGCCTGACATGGACTCTCACTTCAGAACATGCTTGTTTAGTAAATTAGCCTCCCTTTTTCACTTCCTTTCTCAATGGGAGTTGAATGACAAATCAAGGAGTTCTGAACCACTCATCTGTTTATGCATCTTTTAATATGCATAATTATATTATATTAGATTTTAGATATTATATTAGATTTTCTCCCTCAATAAGTTTCATATAAGGCTGTTAGGGTATAAAGGGTGTAAACATCTGTAGAACTGATTAACATTATTTCAAATTTGTTGCCCATTTTCTTATGTTTTTTAAAAATAGTTTTTACATTATTTATAGCCAATATGGAATAACAATAAGTTATAGCTAACATAAAAAGTTATGTACATAAAATATAACTAAAATTAAATGTGTTAATCTTGTTTCCTCTTATATTTTCCTTATTTTTCACTTTAAAGGTGACCTTATATTTTTACCATATTCTGCTATATAGCATCAAATAACAAGAAAATGATGCAATAAAAAGAAAAAGCAAACAAAGAGGAGATGAGAAAGGAGTAAAAGAATATGTGGAAAGTGAAAGAATAAATGAAGTTAAGAGCAAGAAAGAGTAATAAAATACAACATCCTATATTTTGCACCATGACTGAGGACCTAGACTAGAAGAAACTCTAGCTTTGAGAGAGTGTTCTTGATTTTATGAGAACTATCTTATGAATTAATTCCTGAATACATATCTAAGTGCCTTTACCTATTTCCTTAAAATGACCAGTTACTAAGCGATGAGTAATTTCAAATTCTATATAAGCAAACAACTTAGTTACAAAGAAAAATATAGAGGGATTTGAGAATATTGAGATACCATAGAAGTAAAAAGATTGAATATTTAATCCTGTAAAAATAAATTTAAAAGACTTTAAGAACTTGGATATTCCTCAGTCACACTAAGTACATTGTCAAGTGCTCAAGTGCCACACGTGGCTGGTGATTACCACATTGGGCACTGCAGGTTATAGAATTTTTTTTAAATTATTATGTTCAATTAGCCAGCATATAGTACATCATTAGTTTTTGATGTAGTGTTCAACAATTCATTAGTTGCCTATAACACCCAGGGCTCATCACCACATGTGTCCTCCTTAATACCCATCACCAGGTTACCCATCCTCCAACCCTCCTCCCTTCCTTAACCCTCAATTTGGTTCCCAGAGTCCAGAGTCTCTCATGGTTTGTATCACTCTCTGATTTCTTCTCATTCAGTTTACCCTCCCTTCTTTTTCTATCAGCATCGAAAGTTCTCTTGGTCATTGCTGTTCTAGATCCGCCCCCCGCAGTGTTGTCATTTACTCCACGTAATTGCTTTGTTATTAAATTTTTTCACTTAAAAGTATATTGAGTAACTTTCCTTATGACATTAAATATATACATATTACTAAATAATATGGAGTTACCTTAATTATCCTGATAGGCAGATATTGGCAGACATTACTCTTATGTTTTTTTCTTATTGGAAATGTGCCTGGGAGCACCTGGGTGGCTCAGTCAGTTAATCGTCTGCCTTTGGCTCAGGTCATGATCCCAGGGTCCTGGGATCGAGCCCAGCATCTGGCTCCCTGTTCAGCAGGGAGTCTGCTTCTCCCTCTGCCCCTCACCCCACTTGTGTTCTCTCTCTCTCACTTTCTTTCACTCTTTCTGTCTCTTAAATAAATAAATAAAATCTTAAAAAAATAAAGAAAATATGCCCGAATACAGGACTTTAATTTATGCATGTAGAACTTTAATTTGTACATACAAGACTTTTATTTATTTTTTCTAAGATTTTATTTATTTATTTTAGAAAGATAACAGGGGGAGGGGCAGAGGGAGAGGGAGAAGGAGAATTGCAAGCAGACTCCCTGCTGAGCACAGAGTGATGTAGGGCTCAATCCCAGGACACTGAGATCATAACCTGAGCTGAAAACCAACTGAGGACACCCCTAAGACTTTTAATTTTAGTGAAACAATAAGACACACATAACTGGTACCATGTGAGCAGACAACAATTACTTAATACCACCTATTTTTGGTAAGACTCTACTATTATATGTTGCATTTTAGATTCAAGTCGTAGCTTACAGTGTTTTATATAAGAGTTTGTTGGTGAAACAATATATTTTATACACATGATTAAAAATAAATATTTGATTTTTGTCAACAATACAGAAAGCTACATAGATTTGTAAGTTTCTGAAATGATACACCAATTATCTTATCATTATACAGTTCTAGTTCCTTCTGTATATGGAGGATTATTGTTTTTTGGAGGATTATTTTTTATTCAGATGCTTTAATTGAAAATAAAGTCATCATTAAAAGTCTGTCTGGGCTATAGAAAATACATGTTATTTTACTTAGAGGTTACCTGCCCTGCGGGAAGCCTGCTTTTCCTCTCCCACTCCCCCTGCTTGTGTTCCCTCTCTTGCTGTGTCTCTCTCTGTCAAATAAATAAATAAAATCTTGAAAAAAATAAGTCTTCTATATTCATGAAAGGTGGTGTCCTGAATTTGTCTCACTCAACTCTATGCTTTTACCTCCCAGTCTATCTCCATATTCTGTTGCCAAGACCAAGAAATCACTCTCCATAGCCTCAAATTTTATATCGTTTGCCTCAAATTGGTGCATACTCTGCTTCCTAACATGTTCCTATCTTCCTGTATTCCAATCTTCTTTGCTCATCTCAGGTCAGTGGAAAGTCTTTGCTGGTTCAGCCCCTGCTCAGATTAGAGGGATTTATCCTCAGTCGTTTCTGATTTGCAGTTGACATTTCAGGTTTCTAAGGAACTTTCTGATTCAGCCATAAGATAATATCTAATTAAGCATTTAATTTTTGACATACATGGCATAACTTCTCTCTTCAGGATAATTTTCTTTCAAAATGTAATTATCTTTCCCTGACATTGTACCATAGTTAAGTTTACTTTGGGCTATCCCTATGGTTGAATTTCAGAGGCTAGTATTAAAGAAAGTTTTATACCTTCCCATAAAAAATTGTATCTTATTATAAATTGGAAGAATAGGTAGTATCTTTTGTGATTTAATTGAGGCTACCATTCCCAGAAATCTCTGGAATGCAGAAGTAGTTTCAGGCTGAGGGAGTAAGTTGCATCAACTTATTTTAAGCTATTTTTCTATCTTCCTGATCATCAGAACATTTTTTAAATCAAAGCTTCTAAAATAAATCCTCTACTGAAATTTAGCAATGTTTTCCTAAGACCAATAAATTCAAACTCTTTTACATGTATACACAACCAAATATGATTTAATTCCCAACTAATTTTTCTGCTATATGTTGATTAAACACACAAGAATTTTTTTAAAAAAGATATCAATTAAAAAAAAGACATCAATCGTCTAGTGACTGAAAAGCATCTTATTGCCTTGGAGGGTCTGCAGTATATTTGTCATATTCCTGTGGTGAACCCAGGCCAAGAGCAGCATGAGGGAATGGAAAGGTACAATGGATTAGGCATCTGAGAAATTTCTCAACTCTAATTTTCAAGTAAAATTGATTTTGGCAAAAGTAAGCATGAGAACATACAGTTGCAGAAATTATTATCCTCTAGACCATCATACTTTGGGATGCAGCAGAACTTTATGCATACATCTTAAAAAGTTGTCCCTTGTGGTTCAAATATTATTGCATTCCACTATATAATAGTGCTTTACAATGGTTCACCACAGACAGCCACAGATGGGTCCTCTTGTAAATTTTTCCAAAGGGCTTGGAATTCTTCCTCTTCAAATATATTCAAGTATATAATACATTATCTTTTCAACAACTGTTGTATAAAGACTTCCTTTGCTTGAAATTCCACAACAGCAATACCTTAACTTGAATCAATATGCTCCCCAGCTGCCCAACGTCAAAATCAGTCTTCTGAAAGAAAAGACCAAGTGCTCCTTCCTGCTCCTATCCACCTTACTCTGGGTCATTTCAGCATTTGAGGCTACACAAACAACCTTGCAATCTCAAATTATAATTTATAATTTTCCCTGATCTCTGAACTTCAGGTAGAAGAAAACCATATAGATTATGGGGAGATTTTTAAAGAAAATGAACAATAGGAATTCTAAAATAATTATCTTTTGTAAGGCAATGTGATGTGACAGAAAGAATAATGGCTTTGGAATAAGACAGACTTTCATCTCAAAGCTGTGAATATTGGCTTTGTGATTTGGGGCACCTTACCTTTTTCAGGACCATGGTTTTTCATGTGCAACACTGAAATAGGATTAGTTATCTTGAAAGATTGCTGTAAAGTAGGCAACTTAAATAGTGCTGTACATGGCCCATAAGTAGTTCTTAATGAATTGAGGCTGTCATTATTATTATAAATTAACTTCTTTAAATTTAATGTTTCTCATCATTGCCAAGAATTCAGTGATATAATTTAATAAAGATCTAGACATTCTTTTTTTTAAAGATTTTATTTATTTATTTGACAGAGAGAGACACAGCGAGAGAGGGAACACAAGCAAGGGGAGTGGGAGAGGGAAAAACAGGTTTCCCACTGAGCAGGGAGCCTGATGTGGGGCTCAATCCCAGGACCCTGGTATCACAACCTGAACCTAAGGCAGACGCTTAATGACTGAGCCACCCAGATGCCCCAAGATCTAGACATTCTTTGCACAAATTTGTATGAGGCATTGAAATTTCCTGTTTCCTCTAGACTTCATTGGAGAAAGTTGTCATCTCTAAAAAAGCTGCCTGTGAAAGTGATATGTTATTAGTTCCTGTAATAAAAAAAAATACTTAGCGAAATTATAGAATGTGTGATGCAGTAGAGATTTACTGAAATTTGAGAGAAATTTAAGAAAAGAATTTTTAAGATTATATATACATTAAGAGAATTTTAAATATAATAAACCTATTGTTTCACATTTTGTATTTTTATACAGAGAAAAAATTGCTGTTGACATAAACAAATTGATATTTTAAGTTTGGACAACATCAAAGACTGTCATTTTGATGAAATATTGGACTTAGGCATGTAAATGCAAGATAATGAAATTCTGACAGCTCCTATTTACATATTTAGCAGAATAATGAACCACTGTCTATCACCAATACTCCGACTCTTTTCCCTCTATTTGCCATCCACTTATTTAACTGCTTATTTTTGGTATACATGTATGTTTGTATCAGAATTGCTGTCCCACTGCACTATAAGGAACAATGTTACCAACTAGAGTGCATTGCTTATGTGCAGGTCTTTGTGCTTTGCTTTTAGTCTTACCATTTCTATTCATTTTCAAAGATATGTAGATTAGCACACCTCCCCCGACCAATCCCACTAAACCTCCTTCAATGAGATTAATTCATACTTTTGTAGTGTAGTTAAATTGTTTATCACATTCTGCATTCTTTCCTGGAATCCAGATCATCTCACTGTTTATTTGTGCACATTAAAGTATATTCTTTGTATTATAAAGTTCTTTTTTTTTAAATAAATGTATAATATCATGTTTCAGAATTACGGTATCTACAGAATAGTTTCACTGATCCAAATAATCCCCTGTCCTTTATTAAATCACTTCACTGAACCCTTTGACATTTAATATCATTTACAGTTTAATGATATTTCATTTTATGGATGTATCAATGTTTATCTATTCATCTATTGTATTCATCCTGGTTTCTTCCAGTTCTGGCAATTTTTGATAAAGCTGTTATAAGTATATATTCACATACAGGTTTTAGTGTGAACAGAATTTTCAAATAGGGTGAGTAAATACCAAGGACACAATTGTTATATTGTATGATAAAACCCTAGCTTTATAAGAAATTGGTAATTTGTCTTCCAAAATGGCAACACCATTTTACAAAAGGTGAAAGAAAAAAAATGCTTCTTTGCCTTTGATCCTAGAGGGAAAATATCAAATTTCTGACTAAAAAATATGATGTTAGTTTTAGTGTTCTTATAGATGCTCTTTATCACATTGAGGAAAGTCTATATATCTAGTTTGCTGAGATTTTTAAAAATCATGAATAGATTTTGTTGAAAGCTTTTTCTGCATCAATTGATGTAATCAGGTAATTTTTCTTCCTTAGCCTGTTTATTTGGTGGGTTAACTTGAATGATTTTCTAATGTTGAATGAGCCTTACATACCTGGAATGAATTCCATCTGGTTGTGATGTACATATTTTTTATGCATTGGTGGTGTCAGTTTGCCACTATTTTATAAAGGATTATTGAATCTATCCTTCATGAGAAATCTTAATCTGTAGTTTTAATATTTTGCAATGTCTTTATGGGTTTGTTATCAAGGTAATGCTTATTTCAGGAATAAGTTAGGAAGTGTTCTCTCTGTTTCCATTTTCTTAGAGATTGTGGAAAATTGGTGTAGTTTTTGTCTTTAAATGTTTGGAAGAATTCACTACTGAACTTAACTGGGCCTGGAAATTTCTTTTTTTGGAAGGTTATTAATTATTGATTAAATTCCTTTTACAGATATAAGACTATTCAGGTTACCTGGTTTTCCTTGTGTGAGTTTTAGAAGTTTGTATTTCAAGGAATTTGTCCATTTCATCTGTGTTATCAAATTTGTTCCTTTATTATCCTTTTAATGTTCACAGAATCAGTAGTCGTGATACTTATTTCATTTATGGTATTGGTAAGATTTTTGCCTTCTCTTTTTGTTTTGGTTAGTTTGACTAGATGTTTTTCAATTTTATTGATCTTCTCAAAGAATGAGCTTTTTGTTCTATTGATTTTCTTTGTTTTCCTGCTTTCAAACCCATGGATATCTGCTCTGCTTTTTTAAAAAATTCTATTACTACTTTTGATGTTATTTTCTCTTATTTTTCTAATATTGTAATGTGGAACTTAGACTATTGACTTTATGTCTTTTATTTTCTAATATATCTATTTAATGCCATAAATTTTCTAAGTTCTAATTTTTAGGACTTAGAAATTCCACAAATTTTGATTTTTTAATTCTATTTTCACTTAGTTCAAAATATTTTAATTTATTCTTAAGTCTTCTCTTTATATGGTATTTAGAATTGTGTTGTAAGTTGTATGAGTTCTTTCTTTTTTAAATTAATTTATTTATTTTAGAGAAACAGAGAGAGCATGAGCAGGGAGAGAGGCAGAGGGAGAGGGAGAGAGAGGCAGAGAACCAGACTTCCTGCTGAATTCAGTGCCCAACACAGGACTTGATCCCAGGATCCTAAGATCATGACCGGAGCTAAAACCAAGAGTCAGAAGCTTAACCAGCTGAGTCACCCAGGTTCCCCATGTATAAGTTCTTTATATATTTTGGAAATTAACCTCTAATAGGATATTTGATCTGCAAATAAATTTTCCTATTCGGTAGACTGTCTTTTTCTTTTGTTGATGGTTTCCTATGCTGTGAAGAAGCTCTTTAGTTTGATGTAGTTCCATTTGTTTATTTTTGCTTTTGTTTCCCTTTCTTTTGGAGTCAGATCTAAAAACATCACTAAGACTAATGTCAAGGGAATTATCACCTGTGTATTCTGCTAAAAGTACTATGGTTTCAGGTCTCACATTCAAGTCTTTAATCCATTTTGAGTTGGTTTTTGTATATGGTATAAAATAGTGGCTCAGTTTCATTACCTTGCATGTAGCTGTCCAGTTTAATGAACAAAATTGATTGAAA
Organism: Eumetopias jubatus; assembly: GCF_037043125.1. Classification (NCBI taxonomy): domain Eukaryota; kingdom Metazoa; phylum Chordata; class Mammalia; order Carnivora; family Otariidae; genus Eumetopias; species Eumetopias jubatus. The sequence goes on from NW_028274887.1 coordinate 698,680, forward strand.
AGAGTCATTTCCCCATTGTATATACTTGTGTACTTTATCATAAATTAGTAGACCATATATTTGTGGGTTTATTCCTAGGTTCTCAATTTTGTTCTATTGATCTGTGTGCTTTTAGACCAGTACCATAATGTTTTGATTACTATACATTTGTAGTATAATTTGAAATAAGGGAATGTAATACCTCCAGCTCAAAATTGTTTTGATTATTCCAGGTCTCCTGTGGTTTCAAATAAATTATAGAATTAGTCGTTCTAGTTCTGTAAAAAATATCATTATAACTTTGAGAGGAATTATATTGAATTTGTAGATTGATTTGAGTAGGTACATTTTGAAAATATTAATTCTGCAAATACATGAGCATGGAATATCTTTCCATTTATTTGTCTCTTTTTATCAGTGTCTTCTCATTTTTAAAATGCAGTTCTTTCACCACCTTCGTTAAATTTATGCCCAGTTATTTTATTCTTTTTGATGCCATTGTAAATGGAATTGCTTTTTTTAATCTTTCTGATAATTTGTGATTAGTATATGAAAATGAATCAGGAGTTTCTATTGGAAGATGGAGGAAGAGTAGGGGGACCTTGTTTCATCTGGTCCCTTGAATTCAGCTAGATATCTATCAAATCATTCTGAACATCTGTGAATTCAACCTGAGAGCTAAGAAAAGAATTGCTGCACCTCTACAAATAGAAAAGCAACCACTTTTTGCAAGGTAGGAAGTGTGGAGATGTGAACCTGAGGGGATATATCAGAGGATAAACCACAGGGGAGGGGAGCCTCTGTGTAAGCCAGCTACCAGAAAGTGATATAGCTGGGGAGCACAAAACCAGAACTTTTAGAAGTCTGCTCCCAAAGGATGATCCTGCCTGAAAGGTGCTCAGGAGGTGAAGTGGGGCAGAATCATAGGTGGGACAGTGTGGTCTCAGGATCCCCTGAGTAAAAGAAAGAATGGGAGTGCCTGAGTTGGCAGAGTTCCCAAGCATTGGAGCAGGGAAACTGGATACAATTAGCAAGCCTAGGAGTGAGCTTTCAGCTTGGTTTGCCATATACTACAAACTGCACAGCAATTGGGCTACCGCTTTCTGAGCAGGGGACCCACAAGTAGCAGAAACCAGTGACACTCCTCCTTCCCCCAGGAGGAGGAGCATGAGTGCACACATGATCAGGTGACCACTCCCCAAGCAGGGCACTGCAAGTGATAAAACCATGGTGACCCTCCTCCTTTCCCCTGGGAGGATCAGAGCAGGTGCACATGGCAGGAGTCTACAGAGTTTGGAGCACACAAAAATGATTGTGTTTCCCTGAGGGTTCACAGAAGAGAGGGGACCAAGATATTTTCAGGTCCAAGGCTGGAGATCAGGGTGTCACACTTTTTTTTTCACCCTATAAAGCAGCCTGAAAACCAACAGGGATCAAGAGTCACATGGAGCAACCTGAAGCAGCTTACACTGAGCCCAGCCTCCTGGCCAGGGCTGTGCAACTCCACCCAGGCAAAGACACCTGAGAATCAGTGCAGCAGGCCCCTCTCTCAGAAGATCAGCAGGAACATCAGGATAATAAAATGTTTATAGATCACACAGAACTGAAAAACTTCAGTGCTAGGGGAAAATAGTATACAGAATTTGAGGTTATTTCTCATGATTCTTTTTCAGTTTAAAATTTTCTTTTCCTTTTCAATTAGTTCCTTATTTTGTCAACACTTTAAAGTCTTTTTAAATTTTTCATTTTTACATTTATATTTTATATATTCTTCATTTTTTCTTTCCTTTCCCTATATTCTATTTTATTTTTGTATACATATAAGTTTTTCTTTCTTTACAATTTTGGGATCAAGTGTCTTCTAACAAACAAACCAAAATATACCCAGGACCAAGTTTATCACCTTGTTCTGTCTACCTGTTTGATTTTATTCTCTTCCTCCTCCCTTTTTTTTCTCTTTTGGGTTCTGATCTCTTCTAAATTGTCTAGTGTAAATTTCCCAGAGGTCTAGATTGATATATTTTTTATTTTATTTTTTATTTCTTTTTGTTCTCTCGTTCATCTATTCTTCTCTGAAGAAAATGACCAGAAAGAAAAATTCCCAGAAAAAAGAACAAGAGACAGTACTCAGTGCCAGAGACTTAATAAATATGGATATTGGTAAAATGTCAGAGCTAGAATTCAGAAAAACAATTATAAAGATACTAGCTGGGCTTGATAAAAGCATATAAGACACTAGAGAATCCCTATCTGAAGAAATAAAAGAACTAAGATCTAATGCAGTTGAAATAAAAAAGGTTATTGCTGAGATGCAGTCAACAATGGAAGCTCTTACTGCTAGGATAAATGAGGCAGAAGAGAGAATAAGTGATCTAGAAGACAAAATTATGGAGAACAAAAAAACTGAGCAAAAAAGAGATAAACAATTACTGGGCCATGAAGGGAGGATTTGAGATTGGCAATACAATAAAGTGAAACAATATTAGAATTATTTGAGTCCCCAAGAAAGAGGAAAGAGAGAGAGGGGCACAAGGTATATTAGAGCTAATTATAGCTGAGAACTTCCCTAATTTGGGGAAAGAAACAGACATTCAAGTCCAGGAGGCATAAAAAACCACCCTCAAAATCAATAAAAATAGGTCACACTGCGACATAGTATATTGAAGCTTGTAAATTTCACATATAAAGAGAAAATCCTGAAAGAAGCACCAGACAAGACGTCCTCAACCTATAAGGGGAGGAACATGAGACTGGGAGCAGACCTGTCCACAGAGACCTGGCAGGCCAGAAAGGACTGGCATGGTATATTCAGGGTACTAAATGACAAAAACATGCAGCCAAGAGTACTTTACCCAGCAAGGCTGTCATTCCAAATGGAGGGAGAGATAAAGAGCTTACAAGACAAACAGAAACTAAAAAACTTGTGATCACTAAACCAGCCTTGCAAGAAATATTAAAGAGGATCCTGTAAGTGAAGAGAGGGCCTAAAAGTAACGTAGACCAGAAAGGAATGGAAACAAAACACAGAAACGGTAACTTTACAAGTAGTACAATGGCACTAGATTCATTTCAATAGTTACTCCAAATGTAAATGACTAAATGTTCCAATCAAAAGACACAGGGTATCAGATTGGATAAAAAAGCAAGATCTATCCATAGGTTGTCTACAAGAGTCTGAGGTTAGAACCAAAAACACCTCCAGACTGAAAGTGAGGGGGAGGAGAAAGGTTTATCATGTGGTAGCAATCCTTATAACAGACAAATTAGATTTTATTTTATTTATTTTTTAATTTAACTTAATTTTATTATGTTATGTTAGGCACCATATATTATATCATTAGTTTTTGATGTAGTGATTCACAATTCATTGTTTTTGTATAACAGCCAGGGCTCCATGCAGTACGTGCCATCCAACACCCATCACTGGGCTCACTCATCCCCCCCACCCCCCTCCCCTCTAAAACCTTCAGTTTGTTTCTCAGAGAACATAGTCTCTCATGTTTCATCTCTTCCTCTGATTTCCCCCACGTCGTTTTTCCCTTCCTTCTCTTAATGTCCTCCATGCTATTCCTTATGTTCCACAAATAAGTGAAACCATATGATAATTGACTTTCTCTGCTTGACTTATTTCACTTAGCATAATCTCCTCCAGTCCCATCCATGTTGATGTAAAAGTTTGGTATTCATCCTTTCTGATGGCTGAGTAATATTCCATTGTATATATGGACCATATCTTCTTTATCCATTCATCTTTTGAAGGGCATCTTGTCTCGTTCCACATTTTAGCTATTGTGGACATTGCTGCTATGAACATTGGGGTGCATGTGACTCTTCCTTTCGCTACATCTGTGTCCTTGGGGTAAATACCCAGTAGTGCAATTGCTGGGTCATAGGGTAGCTCTTTTTTTAATTTTTTGAGGCACCTCCACACTGTTTTCCAAAGTAGCTATACCAACTTGCATTCCCACCAACAGTGTAAGAGAGTCCCCCTTGCTCCACAAGGGGAGCATTTGTGGTTCCTTGCCTTGTTAATTTTTGCCATTCTAACTGGTGTAAGGTGGTATCTCAATGTGGTTTTGATTTGAATTTCCCTGATGGCTAATGATGAACACTTTATCATGTGTCTGTTAGCCATTTGTATATCTTTTTTGGAGTAGTGTCTGATCATGTCTTCTGCCCATTTTTTGACTTGATTATTTATTTTTTTGGGTGTTGAGTTTGAGAAGTTCTTTATAGATCTTGGATCTATAATGGGAGAAGATTCTCCCATTCTGTGGGTCGCCTCTTTGTTTGTTGACTGTTTCCCTTGCTGTGCAGAAGCTTCTTATCTTGATGAAGTCCTAATAGTTCATTTTTGCTTTTGTTTCACTAGGCTTTGGAGATGTATCTTGAAAGAAGTTGCTATGGCTGATGTCGAAGAGGTTACTGCCTGTGTTCTTCTTTAGGAATTTGATGGATTCCTGTCTCACATTGAGGTCTTTCATCCATTTTGAGTTTATCTTTGTCTATGGTGTTAGAGAATGGTCGAGTTTCATTCTTCTGTATATAGCTATCCAATTTTCCCAGCACCATTTATTGAAGAGACTGTCTTTTCTCCATTGCATATTTTTTCCTGCCTTATCAAAGATTATTTGACCATAGAGTTGAGGGTCCATATCTGGGCTCTCTATTCTGTTCCACTGGTCTATATGTCAGTTTTTGTGCCAGTACCATGCTGTCTTGGTGACCACTGCTTTGTAATATAGCTTGAAATTGGGCAACGTGATGCTTCCAGCTTTGTTTTTCTTTTTCAACATTTCCTTGGCGTTTCAAGGTCTTTTCTGATTACATACAAATTTTAGGATTGTTTGTACCAGCACTTTGAAAAATGTCAACGGAATTTTGATTGGGATGGCATTGAAGGTATAGATTGCTCTGGGCAGAATAGGCATTTTAGCAATGTTTATTCTTCCAATCCATGAGCATGGAATGTTTTTCCATTTTTTTGGTGTGTGTCTTCTTCAGTTTCTTTCATGAATATTCTGTAGTTCCTAGAGTATAGATCCTTTACCTGTTTGGTTAGGTTTATTCTGAGGTATCTTATGGATTTGGTGCTATTGTAAATGGAATTTCTCTAGTTTCTCTTTCTAGAGTTGCATTGTTAGTATATAAGAAAGCAACTGATTTCTGTGCATTGATTTTGTATCTTGCCACATTATTTAATTGCTGTATGAGTTCTAGTAATTTGGGGGTGAAGTCTTTTGGGTTTTCCACATAAAGTATCATGTCATCTGTGAAGAGAGAGAGTTTGACTTCTTCTTTGCCAGTTTGAATGCCTTTTATTTCTTTTTGTGTCTGATTGTTGTTGCTAGGACTTCTAGTACTATGTTGAACAATAGTGGCGAGAGTGGGCATCCTTGTCGTGTTCCTGATCTTAAGGAAAAGGCTCTAATCTTTTCCCCATTGAGGATGATATTCTCAGTGGGTTTTTCATGGATGGATTTTATGAACTCAAGGAATGTTCCCTCTATCCCTATACTCTGAAGAGTTTTAATCAGGAAAGGATGCTGTATTTTGTCAAATGCTTTTTCTGCATCAATTGAGAGGACCATATGGTTCTTCTCTCTCTTCTTATTAATGTGTTCTATCACATGGATTGACTTGCAAATGTTGAACCAATCTTGCATCCTGGGGATAAATCCCACTTGGTTGTGGTGGATGATCCTTTTACTGTATTGTTGGATCCTATTAGCTAGTATTTAGTTGAGGATTTTGGAATCCATATTCATCAGGGATATTGGTCTGAAATTCTTTTTGGTGGGGTCTTTGTCTGGTTTGGGGATTAAGGTAATGCTGGCCTCATAGAATGAGTCTGGAAGCTTTCCTTATGTTTCTATTTTTTGAAACAGCTTCAGGAGGATAGATATTATTTCCTCTTTGAATGTTTGGTAGAAATCCCCAGGGAATCCATCAGGCCCTGGACTCTTATTTTTTTTGGAGGTTTTTGATCACTGCTTCCATCTCGTTACTGGTTATTCAGGTTGTCAATTTCCTTCTGTTTCAGTCTTGGGAGTTTATAGGTTTCCAGGAAGGCATCCATTTCCTCCAGATTGCTCAGTTTCTTGGCCTATAGTTGTTGATAATAATTTCTAATAATTGTTTCTATTTCCTTGGTGTTAGTCACGATTTCTCCCCTTTCATTCATAATTTTATTAATTTGGTCCTTTCTCTTTTCTTTTGGATAAATCTGGCCAGTGGTTTATTGAACTTATTAATTCTTTCAAAGAACCAGCTTCTAGTTTCATTGATCTGGTCTACTGTGTTTCTGGTTTCTAATTCATTGATCTCTGCTCTAATCTTAATTATTTCTCTTCCAATGCGTGGCTTAGGCATCGTTTGTTGCTTTTCTCTCGTTCTTTAAGGTGTAAACTTGGTTAGTGAATTCAGGATTTTTCTATTTTTTTGAGTGAGTCTTGGGTGGCTATGTATTTCCTCCTTAGGCGCCTTTGCAGTATTCCATAGGTTTTAGACTGATGTGTTTTCATTCTCATTGGTTTCCATTAATTGTTTAATTTCTTCTTTGATTTCCTGGTTGACCCAAACATTCTTGAGCAGAGTGGTCTTTAGCTTCCAAGTGTTTGAATTTCTGCCAAATTTTTTCTTGTGTTTGAGTTCCAGTTTTAAAGCATTATGGTCTGAGAATATGCATGGAATAATCTCAATCTTTGGGTATCAGTTGAGACCTGATTTGAGACCCAGTATGTGGTCTGTTCTGGAGAAAGTTCCGTGTGCGCTTAAGAAGAGTGAGTGTATTCTGTTGTTTAAAGGGTGGAATGTTCTGTATACATCTATGAGGTCCATCTGGTCCAGTGTGTCATTCAAAGCTCTTATTTCTTTGTTGATTTGCTGCTTAGATGATCTGTCTATTGCTGAGAGTGGAGTATTGAGGTCTCCTACAATGAACATATTATCAATCTGACTCTTTTGGTTAACAGTTGGCTTATATACATAGCTGCTCCCGTGTTGGGGGTGTAGATATTTACAGTTGTTAGATCTTCTTATTAGATAGACCCTTTAAGAATGATATAGTGCCCTTCTGTTTCTCTAACTACAGTCTTTAGCTTAAAATCTAATTTGTCTGATATAAGAATTGCTACCCCAGCTTTCTTTTGAGGTCCGTTGGCATGGAAGATGAATCTCCATCCCTTCACTTTCAGTCTGGATGTATCTTTAGGTTCAAAATGAGTCTCTTGTAGACAGCATATGGATGGGTCATGTCTTTTTATCCAGTCTGCAACCCTGCACCTTTTTATGGGAGCATTTAGGCCTTTCACATTGAGAGTGATTATTGAAAGATATGAATTTTTTTGTAATCATGTTGCCTGTCAAGACCTTGTTTCTATAGATTGTCTCTGTAAATTTCTGTTCTTTATCACTCTTGGGGTCTTTCTCCTTTTATAGTACACCCCTTAATATTTCTTGCAGAGCCAGTTTACTGGTCAAATATTCTTTCAGTTTCTGCTGGTCTTGGAAGCTCTGTATCTCTCCATCCATTCTAAATGACAGCCTTGCTAGGTAAAGTATTCTTGGCTGCATGTTTTTCTCGTTTAGTACCCTGAATATGTCTTGCCAGTTCTTTCTGGCTTGCCAGGTCTCTGTGGATAGGTCTAACATTATTCTAATGTTCCTCCCTCTGCACTAAGGAATCTCTTCCACCTAACTGCCCTTAAGATGGAAGGAAACCTTGGTTCTAAGATTTGCGAGTTTTACTATTACATGTCGGGGTGTTGGCCTGTTTTCCTTGATCTTGGAACGGGTTCTCTCTGCCTTTAGGACACGAATGTTTGTTTCATTTTCCAAATTAGGGAAGTTCTAAGGTAGGATTTGCTCAAATATATCTTCTAGTCCTCTCTCTCTCTCCACCCCCTCAGGGATCCCAATAATTCTGACAATGGAACGTTTTATGGTGTCATTTATTTCTCTGATTCTCTTTTCATGGATTTTGAGTTGTTTTTGCCTGGACTCCTCTTTTACCTTCTTGTCTATTAATTGGTCTTCTAGATCACTAATTTGTTCTTCTGCCTTGCTTACCCTAGCTGTTAGATTATCTAGATTAGATTGGATCTCATTGATAGCATTTTTAAGTTCTGCCAATTCACTTTTCATTTCTGCCCTTAGAGACTTTATGTTGCCATTAATAGATTTCTCCATTCTAGCTATTTTCTTCACAATTGCTACCCTGAATTCCATCTCCGACATCTTTGTTATATCTGTATCCATTTGTAAATCTGTGTCAGAAGTAGTCACAGTCTTTGAATCTTTCCTATTTTGGGGTTCCTCCTCCTAGTCATTCTGTTGAGGGGTGGTTGAGGGAATGTACAGAGTCCAAATTTTTGAGCACAACCCAAGCCAGATGCACCTGTTTTATAGGGACCTTAGGGTTGTTGGCCTCTTGTTCTTCCAGCCTGTCTTCTGGGGGAGGGATCTACCACACTGTTACTCAGGCAACCCTGTTTAGGCAGAGTTGCCCTGCCTCCTATGGCATGGGATGGGCTTAGTTAAAACCAATTTTGGGGGCTTTTGTTCTCTGATGGCTTTCCCTGGCTCTTTCTGCATCTCTTCTGAGAGTCAGAGCAGAAGAGATCATTTCCAACTCTCTGCCTCAGAGCAGAGATTGCTGTCTGTTCTTCAGTGAGCTCTCCAGGCCACACTATCTCCTTTTCTGTTTGTGCTGCTATAAACTGCAGCATCCTGGGTTGTGCACCCCTTAGCTGGGCTCCCAGTCTTTGCCTCCAGGTTGGGACACATCTCTGCCCTTTGTGCTTCTAAAACAGCCAGCCACTGCCAGTTCGCTGATGCGGCCCCGCCACTCCAGGTTTCAGTCTAGGGGGCTGCCCTAAAGTTCTTTTCCTGTCGCTACCAGTCTGCAAGTCTGTGCCCTGTCCCCAGCACAGGAGGCTATTGCTCACTAGTGGTGGAGGATCGCCACAGCTCCCTCCCCTTTCCATTTATCATCCAATATGTGCCTGCAGAATCATGGCTCCCTGCTTCATACCTCCAAACCAACTGCCTGCAATATTCTGTTTGTAAAGATCCAGATCTATCTTCTTACATCTCAGGCTGATTTCGTGGGTGTTCAGAGTGGTCTGGTAGATATCCAGCTCAATTCTGGGGACCAGTTAGAATAGGGTCCCCTACACTTCCACCATCTTTTCCACCTCTCTGACAAATTAGATTTTAAACCAAAGACTGCAGTAAGGGATGAAGAGGGACACTTAAGAGTCTAACCATCAAGAAAATATAACAATTATAAATATTTATGCTCCTAACTTGGGAGCAACCAATTATATAAACCAATTAATAACACAAGTAAAGAAGCACATCGACAATAATACAATAATAGTAGTGGACTTCAACACCACAGTCACAACAATGGAGAGATAATCTAAGCAGAATATCAACAAGGAAAGAAGGGCTTTGAATGACACACTGAACCAGATGGACTTCACAGATACAAATATACACAGATACAGAGCATTCCATCCTAAAGCAACAGAATACACATTCTGTTCAAATGAACATGGTACATTCTCCAGAATAGATCACATACTGGGTCACAACCACTACCAAGAGATTGGAATTATTCCCTGGATAAATTCAGACCACAACGCTTTGAAATTGGAACTTAATCACAAAGGGAAATTTGGAATGAGAAAAAGAAACTTAGAGGTTAAAGAGCATCCCATTAAAAATGAATGGAATCGAGGTGGGTGGGGGGATGGGGTAATTGGTTGATGGGCATTAAGAAGGGCACATGTTGTGATGAGCACTAGGTGTTATATACAACTGATAAATTACTGAACATTACATCTGAAACTAATGATGTACTATATGTTGGCTAATTGAATTTGAGTAAAAAAGAATAAATAGGTTAATCAAGAAATAAAAAAAACATTTAAAGAAATCATGGAAACAATTGAAAGTGAAAACAACTGTTCAAAACCTTTGGGATACAGCAAAGATGGACCTAAGAGGGAAGTACATAGCAAAACAAGCCCCTCTCAAAAAATTAGAAAAGTCTCAAATACACAAACTAACCTTACACTTAAGGAGCTGGAGAAAGAACAGCAAATTAATCCTAAACCAAGCAGGAGCAGAGAAATAATAAAGACTAGAGAAGAAATCAATGAAATAGAAACCAAAAGAACAGTAGAATAGACCAATGAAACTAGAAGGTGGTTATTTGAAAGAATTAATAAGATTGATAAACCCCTACTGGACTTGATAACAAAGAAAAGAGAAAGGACTCAAATTAACATAATAAAAGAAAGAAGAGAGATCATGACCAACACCAAGGAAAAAAAACAATTTATTTTATTTTTATATTTTTTGTAATTATGTTATGTTAATCACTATACATTACATCACTAGTTTCTGATGTAGTGGTCCATGATTCATTGTGTGCATATAACACCCAGTGCTCCATTCAGTATGTGCCCCCTTTAATACCCATCACCAGGCTAACGCATCCCCCCAGCCCCTCCCGTCTAGAACCCTCAATTTGTTTCTCAGAGTCCATAGTCTCTCATGGTTCGTCTCCCCCTCTGATGGACCCCTTCATTTTTCCCTTCTTGCTATCTTCTTCTTTTTTTAAACATATAATGTATCATTTGTTTCAGAAGTACACTCTGTGCTTCAACACAGTCTTACACAATTCACGGTGCTCACCATAGCACATACCCTCCCCAATGTCTACGACCAAGCGACACCATCCCTCCAACCCCCCACCCCTCCAGCAACCCTCAGTTTGTCTCCTGAGATTAAGAATTCCTCCTATCAGTAAGGTCATATGGTACATGTCTTTCTCTGATTGTCTTATTTCACTCAGCATAATACCCTCCTGTTCCATCCACGTCATTGCAAATGGCAAGATCCCATTCCTTTTGATGGCTGCATACTATTCCATTGTATATATATACCACTTCTTCTTTATCAATTCATCTGTTGATGGACATCTTGGCTCTTTCCACAGTTTGGCTATTGTGGACATTGCTGCTATAAACATCGGGGTGCACGTACCCCTTCGGATCCCTACATTTGTATCTTTGGGGTAAATACCCAATAGTGCAATTGATGGGTCTTATGATAGCTCTGTTTTCAAATTTTTGAGAAACTTCCATACTGTTTTCCAAAGTGACTGTACCAGCTTGCATTCCCACCAAAAATGTAGGAGGGTTCCCCTTTCTCTGCATGAAAAACCCACAGCGAATATCATCCTCAATGGGGAAAAACTGAGAGATATCCCCCTAAGGTCAGGAACATGGCAGGGATGTCCACTATCAACACTGCTATTCAACATAGTAGTAGAAGTCCTAGCCACAGCAATCAGACAACTAAAAGAAATAAAAGGCATCCAAGTCAGAAAAGAAGAAGTCAAACTCTCACTCTTTGCAGATGATATGATAATGTATGTGGAATACCCAAAGGACTCCACCCCAAATCTGCTAGAACTCATACAGGAATTCAGTACAGTGGCAGGATATAAAATCAATGCACAGAAATCAGTGGTATTCCTATACACCAACAACAAGACAGAAGAAGGACAAATTAAGGAGTCGATCTCATTTACAATTGCACCCCAAACCATAGGATTCCTAGGAATAAATCTAACCAAAGAGGCAAAGGATCTGTACTCACAAAACTATAAAATACTCATGAAAGAAATTGAGGAAGATACAAAGAAATGGAAAAACGTTCCATGCTCATGGATTGGAAGAACAAATATTGTGAAGATGTCAATGCTACCTAGAGCAATCTACACATTCAATGCAATCCCCATCAAAATACCATCCACTTTTTTCAAAGAAATGGAACGAATCATCCTAAAATTTGCATGCAACCAGAAAAGATCCTGAATAGCCAGAGGAATGTTGAAAAAGAAAAGCAAAACTGGCAGCATCACAATTCCGGACCTCCAGCTCTTACAAAGCTGTCATCATCAAGACAATATGGTACTAACACAAAAACAGACACATAGATCAATGGAATAGAATGGAGAGCTCAGAAATGGACCCTCAACTCTACAGTCAACTAATCTTCGACAAAGCAGGAAAGAATGCCCAGTGGAAGAAAGACAGTCTCTTCAACAAATGGTGTTGGGAAAATTGGACAACCACATGCAGAAGAATGAAACTGGACCATTTCCTTACACCCCACACAAAAATAGACTCAAAATGGTTGAAAGACCTCAATGTGAGACAGGAGTCCATCAAAATTCTAAAGGAGAACACAGGCAGCAACCTCTTTGACCTCAGCCACAGCAACTTCTTCCTAGAAACATTGCCAAAGTCAAGGGAAGCAAGGGCAAAAATGATCTTTGCCAGAAGTGGAATTGCCCCGTCCTTGTAAGTAATCTGCTTGGGTTTGCTCTCTGGTAGCTTTTGTTCCCTGCAAGCTTTCTGTTCAGCTTTGGAGGATGAGAGTGAAAATGGTGGCCTCCCAATCTCCACCCCAGAGGAGCCAAGAACTTGGCACCCCACTCCTCAGTGCGCCCCTAGAGAAAAGCATTCATTCACTCCCATCTCTCCAGTCTCCAGTCAAACTCCATGCTCACCTGGCCTATGACTGAGCATTTGTATTTCTGGCACATGATCCTGTTTGGAGCCTCGAAACCCAGCAGATCCCTGTGGTGCACTCCTGCGCCACTCTTCCCAGGGGAAGAAGGGGAGTCTCCCCCGATCTGCTGCTTGTTGGGTCCCTCCTCAGAAGGCAGTGGCCTGACTGTGCCGTGGATAACAGTTTATGGCAACCCCAAATTGAAAGCCCACTCCTCGGCTCTGTCTCTGCAGCTGGCTTCCTTGCTCCCATACCTGGGAACTCTGCCGCATTCAGGCACCCCTGGTTTCTGTGACCCTGAGGGTCCAGAGGCCACACTGTCCCAGCGAGTGTTCCACGCCCCACTTAGCCACTGGAGCGATGTCCCTCAGCAGAGCCAACTTCTAAAATTTCCGATTTTGTGTTCTGCTGTTCTATCACTTGCCAATAGTGGCTGACGGAGGCCCCCTCCCCCGTCGTCTGTCTTCCCAAATAGCACCACAGATTCACTTCTCCGCACATCTTACCTTTCACAAAACTATAAAATACTCATGAAAGTGGTTGCTTTTCTGTTCAGAGAGATGTTGCTATTCTTTTCTTCGATCTCCTGTTGAGTTCGTAGGTGTTCAGAATGGTTTGATCCCTATCTAGTTGAATTCCTTGGACCAGATGAAATTTAGGTCTCCTACTCCTCTGCCCACAAACAATTTTAAGGAAATATTATGAGCAACTATATGCCAACATTAGGCAATCTGGAAGAAATGGATGCATTCTTGGAAACTTATAAACTACCAAAACTGAAACCGGAAGAAATAGGAAACCCAAACAGACTCATCACCAGCAAGGAAATTGAAGCCGTAATCAAGAATCTCCCAACAAACAAGAGTCCAGGGCCGGATGGCTTTCCAGGGGAATTTTACCAAATATTTAAAGAAGAAGCTATTCTTCTGAAGCCGTTTCAAAAAACGGAAATGGAAGGAAAATTTCCAAACTCATCCTATGAGGTTAGTATTACCTTGATCCCAAAACCAGAAAAAGACCCCACCATAAAGGAGAATTACAGACCTGATGAAGACGGATGCCAAAATTCTCACCAAGATACTAGCCAATAGTATCCAACAGCACATGAAAAGGATTATTAACCATAACTAAGTGGGATTTATTCCTGGGCTGCAAGGGTGGTTCAACATTCGCAAATCAATCAATGTGATACATCACATTAATAAAAAAGAGACAAGAATCATATGACCCTCTCAATTGATGCAGAAAAAGCATTTGATAAAATACAGCATCCTTTCTTCATTAAAACTCTCCACAGTGTAGAGATAGAAAGAACATACTTCAATGTCATAAAAGCCATCTATGAAAAGCCCAAGCGAATTTCATTCTCAATGGGGAAAAACAGCTTTTTCCTTAAGGTCAGGAACATGGCAGGGTTGTCCACTGACACCACTGCTGTTCAATATAGTAGTAGAAGTCCTAGTCTCAGCAATCAGACAACAAAAGGAAATAAAAGGCATTCAAATTGGCAAAGAAGTCAAACTCTCTTCACAGATGACATGATACTTTATGTGGAGAATGCAAAAGACTCCACTCCAAGATTTCTAGAACTCATATAGCAATTCAGCAACGTGGCAAGATACAAAATCACTGCACAGAAAACAGTTGCATTTCTCTACAATAACATGGAGAAAGAAGAAAGAGAAATTAAGGAATCAGAATTGATCTCATTCACAATTGCACCAAAAGCCATAAGATACCTAGGAATAAACCTAACCAAAGAGGTAAAGGATCTGTATTCTAAAAATTACAGAACAGGGACATCTGGGTGGTTCAGTCCGTTAACCGTCTGCCTTTGGCTCAGGTCATGATCTCAGGGTCCTGGGATCAAGTCCCACATTAGGCTCCTTGCTCAGGGGGAAGTCTGCTTCTCCCTCTGCCTGCCACTCCCCCGCTTGTGTGTGCCATCTCTCTCTCTGACAAATAAATAAATTAAAAAAAAATAAAAACTACAGAACACTTATGAAAGAAATTGAGGAAGATTAAAAGGATATGGCAAACATTCCATGCTCATGTTTTGGAAGAAAAATATTGTTAAAATGTCTATGCTACCCAGAGCAATCTACACATTCAAGGCAATCCCTATCAAAATGTCATGAATATTCTTCACAGAGATGCAATAAACAATCTTAAAATTTGTATGGAATCAGAACAGACCCCAAATAGCCAGAGGAATGTTGAAAAAGAAAACCAAAGCCAGTGACATCACAATGCCAGACTTCAAGCTATATTACAAAGCTGTAATCATCAAGACAGTACAGTACTGGCACAAAAAGAGACCCATAGTTCAATGGAACAAAATAGAGAACTCAGAAATGGACCTTCAACTCTATGGTCAACTAATTTTTTACAAAGCAAGAAAGAATATCCAATGGAAAAAATACAGTCTTTCAAAAGATTGTGTTGGAAAAACTGGACAGCTACATGCAGAAGAATGAAACTGGATCATTTTCTTACACCATACACAAAGATACACTCAAAATTGATGAAAGACTTAAGTGTGAAAGAGGAATCCATCAAAATCCTACAGGAGAACACAGGCAGTAACCTCTTCGACCTCAGCCACAGCAACTTCTTGCTAGACATATCTCCAAAAGCAAGGGAAACAAAAGCAAAATTGAACTATTGGAACTTCATCAAGATAAAAAACTTCTGCACAGCAAAGGAAACAGTCAACAAAACTAAAAGGTAACCCTGGAATCAGATAAAGGGTTAGTATCCAAAATCTATAAAAAATTCTCACACTCAACACCCAAAAAACAAATAATCCAGTCAAGAAATGGGGAGAAGGCATGAACAAACATTTCTCCAAAGAAGACATACAAGTGGTCAACAGACACATGAAAACATGCTCAACATCACTTGGCATCAGGGAATACAAATGAAAACAATGAGATACCACTTCACACTGGTCAGAATGGCTAAAATTAACAAGTCAGGAAATGACAGATGTTGGTGAGGATGTGGAGAAAGGGGAAACCTCCTACACTGTTGGTGGGAATGCAAGCTGGTGCAGCGACTCTGGAAAACACTATGGAGGTTCCTCAAAAAGTTAAAAACAAGAGTTACCCTACAGTCCAGTAATTGCACTACTAGGTATTACTCCAAAGATACAAATGTAGTGATCTGAAGGGGTACCTGCACCCACAATGTTCTTAGCAGCAATGTCCACAATAGCCAATATGTATTTATATACAATGCAATACTACTCAGCCACCAGAAAGGATGAATACTTACGATTTACGTTGATGTGGATGGAACTGGACGGTATTATGTTGAGCAAAATAAGTGAATCAGAGAAAAACAATTATCATATGGTTTCACTTATAGGTGGAATATGAGAAACAGCACAGAGGATCATAGGCGAAGGGAGAGAAAATGAATGGGAAGAAATCAGAGAGGGAGAAAAATCTTGAGAGGCTCTTGACTACTGGAAACAAACAGGGTTGCTGGAGTTGAGTGGGGTGGGAGATGGGGTAATTGGGTGATGGGAATTAAGGATGGCACATGATGTGATGAGCACTGGGTTTCATATGCAACTGATGAGTTATTGAACTCTACATCTGAAACTAAGAATGTACTCCATGTTGGCTAATTAAGTTTAAAATAAAAAAAATGCATCAGATTTTTTGTATATTAATTTTGTATCCTGCAACTTTACTGAATTTATTTATTAGTTCTAACTACTGTTTTTTGGTAGAGTCTTCAGGATTTCTTCTATATAACATCATATCATCTGCAAATAGTTATAGTTTTACTCTTTCTGTTTTGGATGTCTTTCATTTCTTTTTCCTAACTAATTGTTGTGACTAGGATCTATGTTGAATAAAAGTGGGGAAAGTGAGCATTCTTATCTCATTCCCTATCTGGCAAGAAAAGCTTTGAACTTTTCATTATTGAGTATAATATGGCCTTTATTTGTCAAATATGGCCTTTATTATGTTGAAGTAGAATCGTTCTACACCCACATTATTGAGTTTTTATTATAAAAAGATGTTGAATTTTGTCAAATGCTTTATCTGCAGCTACTGAAATGATTATGATTTTTATCCTTCATTTTTTAAATGTAGTGTATCATGTTGATTGATTTGCAGCTATTGAACAATTTTTGCATCCCTGGAATAAATCCTACTTGGACATACTATATGAATCTTTTAATGTATTGGTGAATTTAGTTTGCTACTATATTGTTGAGGATTTTTATATCAATATTCATCAGGGATATTGGTTTGTAATTGTGTGTGTGTGTGTGTGTGTGTGTGTGTGTGTGTGTGTGTGTGTGTGTGATGTCCTTGTCTAGTTTTGGTATCAGGGAAGTGCAGGGCCCACAAATGAATTTGGAAACTTTATCTCCTTTCAGTGTTTTTGGAAAAGTTTGAGAAGGTTAAGTATTAAATATTTAAAGATTTTGTATAATTCACTATTGAAGATATCTGCCCCTGGAGTATTGTTTGTTGGGAGTTTTTTGATTATTCATTCAATCTCCTTACTAGTAATTGGGCTATTCAAATTTTCTATTTGTTCTGAATCAGTCTGGGAAAATTGTAAATTTCTATATATTCATCCATTTCTTCAGAATTGTTGAATATGTTGTACTTCATTCATGACTTCTGATTTTGAGTCCTCTCTCTCTCTCTCTCTCACCTGGTGAAACTGGCTAAAATTTTGTCAATTTTGTTTATCTTTTCAAAGAACTGGCTCTGAGTTTCCTTGATCTTTTCTGTTATCTTTTTATTCTCTATTTCATTTGTTTGCACTATGATCTTAATTATTTCTTTCCTTCTACTAATTTTGTTCTTTGTTTGTTCTTCTTTTTCTAGTTCCTTTAGAAGTGAAATTAAACTTTTTATTAGAGATTTCATTTTTCAGGTGGCCTGTATTTCTTAGAAATTCCCTCTTTTAACTGCTTTTGCTATGTCCCATATATTTTGGCATGTTGTATTTTTATTTTCAACTGTCCCAAGATATTTAAAAATTTTTCTCCTTTGTTTTCTTCCATGACCCAGTACTTGCTCAATAACATGATGTTTACTCTTCATGTATTTGTAGTTTTTCCAGTTTTCTTTTTGTAATTGATTTCTAGTTTCATGCCATTATTGTCAGGAAAGATGCTCGATATTATTTCAATCTTCTTGACTTTATTAAGACTCATTTTGTAATCTAACATGATGATCTGTCTTAGAGAATGTTTCTTCTTCATTTGGGAAGAATGTGTATTCTGCTGTTTATGCATGGAATGTTCTGTATATATCTATTAAGTTCAGTAGGTCTAGTGTGTTGTCAAAGGCAGTGTATCCTTATTGACTTTCTGTTTGGATGATCTATCTATAGATGCAAGAGGGATGTGAAAACTCCTTACTATTATTGTATTGCTTTTTACCTCTCCCTTTAGGTCTTTAATATTTGCCTTATTTATTAATGGGCCCATGTTGCATGCATATAACATTTATAAATATTTTATCTTCTTACTTGATTGACCCTCTTATCATTATTTAGTGCCCTTCTGTGTCTTTTATTACAATGTTTGTTTTAAAATCTATTTTCTCTGCTATGAATATAGCTACACTAACTTTCTTATGTTTCCATTTACATAAAATACATTTTTGCCTCCCTTTACTTTCAGTCTACATGTGCCTTTACTTCTGAAGTGAATATCTTACAGGTAGTATTTAGATATGTCTTGTTTTTTTTTTAACACATTTTTCCACTTTATATCTTTTTATTAAAGAATTTATTTCATTTACATTTAAAGTAATTATTGATAGGTGTGTACTTACTACCATTTTGTTAACTAGTTACTGGCTGGTTTTGTATTTCCATCTTTTTCCCCTTTATCTTCTCTTTTGCTCTTCCCTTGTGGCTTGATGACTTTATATAGTGTTATGTTTAGATTTCTTTCTCATTTTCTTTTGTGTATTTACTGTAAGTTTTTGTCTTGTGGTTACTGCAGGGTTCAATTATATTATCTTATGTATATGACAGTCTATTTTCAGTTGATAGCAACTTAAATCTGAACCATTCCAGAGCTGTACATTTATACATGTTTTATGTTTTTGATCGTTCTGATATCACTTTTTACATCTTTTCATTTTATGTATCCCTTAAATAATCATTGTAGATTTATTTAATTTTACTACTTTTGTCTTTTAACCTTCTTAGTAGTTTTATAAGTAATTAGTTTATATATCTATATCTATCTATCTATCTATCTATCTATCTATCTATCTATCTACTATCATCTATCTATCTATGTTGTCTTTTTCTCTATATATACATATCCTAGTGAGATTTTACTTCCATGTTTTCTTGATGTTAATTAGTGCCGTTTCTTTTCAGCTTAAAGATGTCAGCTTAATATTTCTTGCAAGGCTTGTTTAGTGGTGATAAACCAGTTTTATTTGTCTGGAAAACTATTCATCACTTCTTCACTTTTGAATAATAACTGCTGGGTACAGTATTCTTGATGAGAATTTTTTTCCTTTCAGCACCTTGAATATATCATTCCACTCCCTTCTATGTTGCAAAGTTTTTGCTTAGAAATCTGATAGCCTTATGGGGTTTCTCTTGCAAGTTACAATTTATTTTTCTCTTGTTGCTTTTAAGATTCTCTATCTTTTATTTTTCCATTTAAAATACAATTTGTCTTGGTGTTGTTCTCTTCGGGTTCATCGTAGTTGAAACTCTCTCGATTTCTTGGACCTGGATGTCTGCTTCCTTCTGTAGGTTAGAAAAGTTTTTGGGCATTATTTCTTTAAATGTTTTCTGTTCTTCTTTCTTCTTCTGTGACTCTAATAATGCAAATATTTTTGTCCCAGAAGTCCCATAAATTATCATTTTAAAAAAGTCTTTTTAAAATTTTTTGCTGCTTTGTTTGGGTGAGTCCCATTGTTTTATCTTTCCTGTTCACTGATCTGTTCTACTACTTCTAGTCTGCTGTTGAACCCTATTAGTGTATTTTTCAGTTCATTTATTGTATCCTTCAACTCTGTGACTTCTGTCTGGTACTTTCTTATATTTTCTACTTCTTTATTGAATTTCTCATTGTGTTCATCCATTCTTTTCTCAAGTCTGGTGAACATCTTTAAGACCATTACTTTGAATTCTTTATCACGTAGATTACTTATCTGTATATTACTAAGGTCTTTTTCTGAGGTTTTGTCTTATTCTTTTGTTTGGAACATATATCTCTGTTTCCTCATTTTTCTTAACTCTCTGAGTTTGTTTCTATGTCATAAGTAAAACAGCTACTTCTCTCAGTCTTGAAGGTATAGCCTTGTGTAGGTGATACTTCTTGTTCAACCTTGCTCTAGCTCTCAGTTTTCTCTTGAACCTTTGTGATTGGAAGACACTTGATTTATTCTTGATATACCCCTGTTGTTGAGGGTATGTCAAAACCTGTCAATGATCCAAGGAGAAGATTTTCACTTAGCACCTAGTTTTAGGCTGATTGGAAGCCAGATCAAAAGCAGCTTTTGGAAACATGTAAACATATAGAGTTCTGTAGGGCTGCAATCTTATTCCCTGCTGGCCTGCTAACCAGGAGATCTGTAGTTTCCCCTGGGGGATAGTTGCAAAAATTGGAGCTCCAAATGAATGTATAAGTTCCTTTCTGGGAAGTCTTGTCAAGCTATAGTGAAGCTAATGGTGAATAATGATATCGTCTCCCTGCTTATGTTCCTTGGAAGCACGTCCTTAGTCTCTAGATGTATCTAGAAGGTTCTCTTTAAGCTGAAGGTCCAGTCTAAGTAGATAGACCTTTCTCACAGGAAGACCAGGTGTGTATTTGAGTCTGCTGTGCTGTGTCCTGGGGGTGGTGGCTTAACCAAAATTTATCATTCTGATCATTATAGTCCCATGGAGTTCTGAAACTCCAGTGCTCTTGGCCACTATGGCCAGGCAATCTAGAGGTGACCCCTGTGTGAATTGCATATATTTGTTGACTTTGGCAAGGCAGTTGGAGAGTGGAAGGGGGTAGGGCACACTCACCGGCTTCAGAAAAAAAAAAAAACAGTATAAAAATGTCTTGATTACAATTGCAAGCTGACTTCCACAATGCAGAACAAGAGTGCCTTGTTTGTACACATGCCAGCTTTATGCTGGGAGTGGGAGAATGTTGAATTATTCTCACTCGCCAGCTCCCCAGTAGGGTAAGTAGTGTTACAACTGCCTGTGCTCACAGACGTTAGCTAGGGGGCAGAAGAACTTTGTCATTGTTTACACTCATCCACTCTATACAGGGAGTAGGGGAGTACTTAACTGCCTATGTTCTTTAACCTCAGGAAGTTCCACAACTCTTTCCCCCTATCTATCCCAGCAAGGTAGTTGGAGGGTACCGTGTCTGAAATTTCTCCCTTATGCTAGCAGGCTAGATGGAAGGTGCAACAATGGCATCTGCCAGTGCCTCTGTCTCTGGAGGCATCTCAATCACCCCTTGGGGTCTCCAGCTGACGCCAACATATCAGCAAAAGAGTCTCTCTCACATTTAGTTTAGGTGCTTTTCACACTTTTCACACATCTCCAGCCGATGACAACATATCAGCGAAAGAATCTCTCTCACATTTAGTTTAAGTGCTTTTCACACTGCTCTTGTTTTTGCTGGGTCTCAGAATTAGCAAGACCACATGAAAGCCTCCAAGAGGGGTATTTTAGTTTCCTCTAGCTCTTTGGGACCCCCAGATGTGAGCCCTGTTGGTTTTCAAAGGCAGATGTCTTTAGAGCTCATCTCTCTGGTACAGATCCCAGGGGCTGGGATAGCTCATGTGGAGCACCTACACCTTTACTCCTCCAGGAGGAACACATGACTGGTGAGCTCTTTCCCTATGGTGTGTCACCATATTGAGACTGTTTTGTTTTGTTTTTGTGAGATTGTGTCTCTGCTTCTCATACCCATCTGAATGTGGTCCTTTTTACATTTTGTTGTGAAGAGCAGTTCATATAATTTTCAGATGTCTTTGAGAGAGAAATGACCCTTATGTAGCAGTAGAGTTGGTGTGTTTGTGGAAGAATATAAGTTCAGGATCTTCCTATGCCATCCCCTCCTATTATGTATTTATTTTTAAAGTGGATTTATTGTATACAGCATACCGATGGATCTTGTTTTTTCATCCATTTCTGTGGTCACTTTCTTCTAATTAGCATATTTAAACCATTGATGTTTAAAGTAACTATTGATAAGTTATTATTTTCTATTCATTGCCCTTCTATTTTTTGTCTTCTGTGGCTTTAATTTAGCATAATATATGGTTCCATTTTCTGTCCTTTCTTTTTTTTAAAGATTTTATTTATTTATTTGTCAGAGAGAGCACAAGCAGGGGGAGCAGCAGGCAGAGCAGGCAGAGGGAGAAGCAGGCTCCCTGCTGAGCAAGGAGCCCAATGTGGGACTTGATCTCAGGACCCTGGGATCATGACCTGAGCCGAAGGCAGACGCTTAATTGACTGAGCCACCCAGGCACTCCTGTCGTTTCTTAGCATATCAGTTATGTTCCTTATTTTGCCTTTTTTGGTGATTGCCTTAGAGTTTGCAATATACATGTACAACTAATACAGCGCACTTTTATATAACACTATAGCAATTTATGGTCAGTGTGAATATCTTATAAGAAGATATTCTGATTTCTTTTTCCTGTCTCTTACATTCATATACTGTCATCATTAAATACATTATTGTTATTATTATTTATTTTATTTATTTTATTATGTTATGTTAGTCACCATATAGTACATCATTAGTTTTTGATGTAGTGTTCCATGATTCATTATTTGTGTATAACACCCAGTGCTCATTAGAACATGTGCCCTCCTTAACACATTCTTATGTTAAATCAACTAAGAATAAGAAAAATAAGAGGTTTCATTTTATCTTGATATGTTTCTTCTCTCATATTCTTTCTTTCTTACATGGTTTCAAATTTCTGATCTATATTATATTCCTTTGCTCCAAAGAACTGCCTTTAACATCTCTTGCAAGGTGAATCTATTGGTGACAAGTTCCCTCAATTTTTGATTGAGAGTCATTTCACAAGATATGTAAATCTAGATTCTTGGGTTTTTTTTTCTTTCGAGACTTAAGTATTCAGTTCCACTCTCTTTTTCCTCATATCACTTCCCAAGAGAAGTTGAATGTAATTCTTATACCTGCTCTTTTATAGCTAAGGTAATTTTCTCCTCTGCCTTATTTAAAGATTTTCTCTATGTATTTGATTTTCTGCAGTATGAATATGATATAGTGAAGTATAGAATTTGGGAATTTATCACACGTGGTATTCCTGGGGTTTCCTGAATCTTGGTTTAGGGTCTGACATTAATTTTGAGAAATTCACAGTCATTATTGCTTCTAAAATTTTTCTATTTCTTTCTTTTCACTCTGGTATTCACCTTAAGTGTATGGTATACATTTGGTAACTGCCCAATAGTCTTAGATATTTTGTTCTAGGCTTTCCCCTCAATTTTTGTCTTTGATTTTCAGTTTAAGAAGTTTCTATTGCTATATCTTCAAGTTCGATGACTTTTTCCTTGTCCAATTCTAGTCTAATGCCTATGAAAGACATTCTTCATTTCGGTTACAGTAATTTTGTATTCTAGCACATCTTTTGGATCTTAGAGTTTCCATCTCTCTGCTTGCATTACCCATCTGTTCTTGCACATTGTCTATGTTTTTTAATTAGAGCTATTAGCATATTAATCATAGTTATTTTAAATTTTCAGCTGAATAATACCAACATTCTTGCCACTGTGAGTCCAGTTCTGATGTTTGCTTTCATATCTTCAAACTCTAAATTTTGCCTTTTAATGTGTCTTTTAATTTTTTGTTGAAAGGCAGAAAAATTATGAAGTATACTAAAAGGGAATGCAGTTGGAGAGATGAAAATTCCAAGATCAAAAAACAATGCTAAAAGGCAAAACACTGTTTGAGTAAAAACAGTTAATGCTGGCTCCAGTGGTGGTTTTTGGTCATTTCTGCTCCAAGTAAACTGTTTCTGTATTTGCCTGTATCTCTAATTTTCAGTGTTGTGGCTTGTCCTATGACATCAATTTTTAATGGATCTAAAGAGCTGTTGATGTTCAGTTTTTCTCTTATTGTGATCAATTCCAAGTTACATATAGAACTAGAAACCAGAAAACTAGTAGTGTTTTTGATCTGTAGCAGTTTTTAAGAATTGAAGTATAATTGACAATGTTACATTAGTTTCAGGTGTACAACATAGTAATTTGACAACCCTATATGTTATGCTACACTCACCAAAGTGTAGCTACCATCTATCATCATATAACACTATTATAATACAACTGACTATATTTCCTATATAGTACTTTTCATCCCCATGACTTATTGATTTCATAACTGGAAACCTGTACCTCTCATTTCCCTTTACCCATTTTGCCCATTCCCCCTTCTGGCAAGCACCAGTTTATTTTCTACACCTATGGGTCTGTTTCTGCTTTTTGTTTATTATGTTTTATTTTTAGATTACACATATAAGTGAAATCATATGGTATTTGTCTTTCTCTGTTTAACTTATTTCACTTAGCATAATACTCTCTAGGGTCCATCCAGCTTGTTGTAAATAGCAAGATCTCACTTTTCATATGGCTGAGTAATATTGGAGAGCAAAGAAAACCATCTATAAAACAAAAAGGCAACCTACTGAAGGAGAGAAGAGTAGTATATCCAATAAGAGGTTAATATCCAAAAAATATAAAGAACTTCTATGCACTGATGGGAATGTAAGCTGGGACAGCCACTAGAGAAAATGGTGTGGAATTTCCTTTAAAAATTAAAAATAGGAATACCAGGAGCTTAGGGAGATGGCAGAGTAGGAGGACCCTAAGTTCACCCCATCCTGTGTTTACAATTAGATATTACTCACATCTGAGTAACTAAACCAGTGAATAATCCAAAGACTGGCAGAAAAAATTCCACAACCAGATGAAGAAAAGAAGCCATACTGAAGAGCTTAGGAAGGGCAGAACAGTGGTCAGGAGATGCTTGCAGGAGGGAAGGAGCTGTGGGTTCAGAGAGGGGAAAGCACCAGAGAGTCCACATGGGGAACATAAATTCCCATAACATCTCACCTTGAAAACCAGAGAGGCTGAATTCCATGGGTTTGTATAACTAGTGGGACGTGGATCCTGGAGTTTTAAAAGTCAGCTGACTCAGCACTGAGAAAGCTGGGAGGGAGAGTGATAGCTGGGTCCCCACCCTTAAAGAGACAGCAGACCCTAGAGAGGAAACATAGAAGGAACAGTTTGGACAACCACTGGGGCAAATGGCAGGGAGATCTGTTTATACTGATTCTGGAGTGTGTTAGCAAACTTCTCTTTGAACAAACCTGGCAGGGGACATTTTCCTCCCCCATTCCCCAGTTATAAACACATCACCACCTGTGGAAGGCAGCTTTGCACAGACACTTGCTACCTGAACTACTAACAGTGTTCCTTGCTCATGACTTCTCCTGAGGACTAGCCCTCTACAAGTCTGTTGACATCTACTCTGGGCTCAGCACAAATTTTAACTCCACATGCACCCACCCACCTGCTGCCTCCTTGTACAATGTCCCCAGCAGCCACCTTGCTTCAGGAGATTGGGCCTAGGACTAGCGACTCAGCACAAATTTTGCTAACACCACACACATCATCTGTCCTGTTGCCACCCTCACAGATGCCATGCACCCTCGACCACTGACAACACCTTCACCCACAATGCCCCCAGCTGCCACTGCCACCTTTTGCCACACCTTGCAGCCACCACACCGTGGGGGATCTAGCTCAGGGCTAGAGGCTCAGTGCAAATTTTGCCAACACTGCCACCCACTCATGAGCCTCCCTGTGGTCATGTCCCCTCAGAGTCTCCCTGGGTCTCACTAACATCACAAAGAGCAAGCACAGCCCACAATAGCTAAAAGTCAGTGCAGACAGCTGGACTGAAAGAAAAAGTGACTCCAACACAATAACAGGATGCAAGTAACACACATAGGAGACTCCATTGAAATACCAGGCTCTGGTGGAAAGGAGACATTACCCTGAAGGGCACTACAGGGACTCTTCTTCATAAAGCCACTACTTTCAAGAGCACTACTTTCAAGCACAAAAACATAGCTGACTCTCTTAACACACAGGAACAGACACAGAGGGGTAGAAAAAATTAGGAGACAGAAAAATGTGTCCCAAATGAAAGAACATGACAAATTCACAGCCGGAGATTTATGTGAAATAGAAATAAGTACTATGCCTGATAGAGAATTCAAAGTAATGATCATAAAGTTACTCACTGGACTTCAGAAAAGGGGGAAGACAGCAGTGAAACCCTTGACAAAGACATAAAAAATACCATATCAGAGATGAAGAACTCAATAAGTGAAATTGAAAGTACAATAGATGGAATACATAGTAGGCTACAAGAAACAGAGGAAGGTACCAGTGACCTGGAGGATAGAGTAATGGAAAGCAATCAATATGAAAGTTGAGAGACAAAACAAAACAAAAAGCAAAAACCAAAATGAAAAAAGAAACAAAAATAAAACCCTGCATAATAAGAATAGACTTAGAGAACTCAGTGACTCCATCAAGCATAGTAACATTCACATTTTAGGTATCTAGAAAGAGGAGAGAGAGAAGGGGGGACAGAAAATGTATTTAAATAAAAACTGAAAATTCCCTGAATCTGGGGAGGGAAACAGAGATCCAGATTTAGGAGGGACAGAGGTATCCCAGAAAATTCAACCTAAGGGATACACATCAAGACACAGTAATTAAAATGGCAAAAGAAAATCATATTATAAAAAAAAAGAATTTTAAAGGTTGCAAGAGAAAAGAACACACTTATATACAAAGGTAACTCCATAAGGCTATCAGTAGATATCTCAGCAGAAACTTTGCAGTCCAGAAGAGAGTGGCATGATGTATCCAAAGTTTGGAAAGGGAAAAATCTGCAACCAGGAATACTTTATCCAGGAAGGTTGCCATTCAGAATAGAAGGAGCGATAGTTTCTCATACAAACAAAAGTTAAAAGAATTCATGATCACTAAGCCAGACCTACAAGAAAATGTGCAAGGAAACTCTGTGCATTGGAAACAAAAACCATAAGTAAGAGAGAGAGGGGCAGAAGGTATATTGGAGCAAATTATAGCAGAGAACTTCCCTAATTTGGGGAAGGAAACAGGCATCAAAATCCAGGAGGCACAGAGATTCCCTCTCAAAATCAATAAAAATAGGTCAACACCCAGACATCTAATTCTAACACTTACGAGTCTCAGAGACAAACAGAAAATCCTGAAAGCAGCTTGGGAGAAGAGATCTGTAACTTACAATGGTAGAAACATTAGATTGGCAACAGACCTATCCACAGAGACCTGGCAGGCTGGAAAAGACTGGAATGATATATTAAGACATACTACATTTAATAAATGAGAAAAATATGCAGCCAAGAATACTACATCCAGCTAAGCTGTCATTGAAAATAGAAGGAGAGATAAAAAGCTTCCAGGACAAACAAAAACTAAAGGAATTTGCAAACACGAAACCAGCCTTACAAGAAATATTGAAAGGGGTCCTTTAAGCAGAGAGGGCCTAAAAGTAACATAGACCAGAAAGGAGCACAGACAATATACAGTAACAGTCACCTTACAGGCAATACAATGGCACTAAATTCCTATCTTTCAATAGTTACCCTGAATGTAAATGGGCTAAATGTCCCAATCAAAAGACATAAGGTATCAGATTGGATTAAAAAAAAAAGACCCATCGATATGCTGCCTGCAAGAGACACATTTTAGACCCAATGACACCCCCAGATTGAAAGTGAGGAGGTGGAGGGCGCCTGGGTGGCTCAGTTGTTAAGCGTCTGCCTTCAGCTCAGGTCATGATCCCAGGATCCTGAGATCGAGTCCCACATCGGGCTTCCTCCTTGGCGGGAAACGTGCTCTCCATCTCCCACTCCCACTGCTTGTGTTCCTGCTCTTGTTATCTCTGTCTCTGTCAAATAAATAAATAAAATCTCTAAAAAAAAGAAAGCGAAGAAGTGGAAAACGATTTACTATGCTAATGGACACCAAAAGAAGGCTGGGGTGGCAATCCTTATAACAGACAAATTAGATTTTAAACCAAAGACTATAATAAGAGATGAGGAAGGACACTATATCATACTCAAAGTGTCTATCCAACAAGAAGATCTAACAATTGTAAATATCTATGCCCCTAACATAGGAGCAGCCATTTATATAAGCCAATTAATAACAAAAGCAAAGAAACACATCGACAATAGTACAATAATAGTGGGGGGCTTTAACACCTCCCTCACTGAAATGGACAGATCATCTAAGCAAAAGATCAACAAGGAAATAAAGACTTTAAATGACACACTGGACCAAATGGACTTCACAGATATATTCAGAACATTCCATCCCAAAGCAACAGAATACACATTCTTCTCTAGTGTCTATGGAACATTCTCTAGAATAGATCACATCCTAGGTCACAAATCAGGTCTCAACCGGTACCAAAAGATTGGGATCATTCCCTGCATATTTTCAGGCCACAATGCTTTGATACTAGAACTCAGTCACAAGAAGAAAGTCAGAAAGAACTCAAATACATGGAGGCTAAAGAGCATCCTACTAAACAATGAATGGGTCAACCAGGAAATTAAAGAAGAATTAAAAATATTGGTGGATACACATGAAAATGAAAACACAGCTGTTCAAAATCTTTGGGATGCAGCAAAGGCAGTCCTGAGAAAATTATATAGCAATATAAGCCTTTCTGTAGAAACAAGAAAGGTGTCAAATACACAACCTAACCCTACACTTAAAGGAGCTGTAGAGAGAACAGTGAATAAAGCCTAAACCCATCAGGAGAAGAGAAATAATAAAGATCAGAGCAGAAATCACTGAAATAGAAACAAAAAACAAACAAACAAACAAACAAAACAGTAGAACAGGTCAATGAAACTAGGAGCTGGTTCTTTGAAATAATTAGTAAGATTGATAAACCGCTGGCCAGACTTAACAAAAAGAAAAGAGAAAGGACCCAAATAAATAAAACCATGAATGAAAGAGGAGAGATCACAACCAACACCAAAGAAATACAAACAATTATAAAAACATTACGAGCAAATATATGCCAGCAAATTAGATAATCTGGAAGAAATGGATGCATTCCTAAAGATGTCTCAACTACCAAAACTGAACCAGGAAGAAATAGAAAACCTGAACAGACCTCTAAACACTAAAGAAATTGAAGCAGTCAACAAAAATCTCCCAACAAACAAGACCACAGGGCCAGATGGTTTCCCAGGGCAATTTACCAAACATTTCAAGAACAATTAATACCTATTCTTCTGAAACTGTTCCAAAAAATAGAAATGGAAGGAAAACTTCCAAACTCGTTTTATGAGGCCACCATTACCTTGATCCCCAAACCAGACAAAGACCCCATCAAAAAGGAGAATACAGACCAATATCCCTGATGAATATGGATGCAAAAATTCTCACCAAAATACTAGCCAATAGGATCCAACAGTATGTTAAAAGGATTATTCACCATGACCAAGTGGGATTTATCCCTGGGCTGCAAGGTTGGTTCAACACACACAAGTCAATCAATGTGATACAATACATTAACAAAAGAAAGAACAAGAATCATATGATCCTCTCAATAGATGCAGAAAAAGCATTTGACAAGTACAGCATTCTTTCTTGATCAAAACTCTTCAGAGTATAGTGATAGAGGGTACATACCTCAATATCATAAAAGCCATCTCTGAAAAACCTACAGCAAATATCATCCTCAGTGGGTAAAAACTGAGAGCTTTCCCCCTAAGGTCAGGAACATGGCAGGGATGTCCACTATCACCACTGCTATTCAGCATAGTGTTAAAAGTCCTATCCACAGCACTCAGACAACAAAAAGAAATAAAAGGCATCTGAATCGGCAAAGAAGAAGTCAAACTTTCACTCTTTGGAGATGATATGATACTTTATGTGGAAAACCCAAAAGACTCCACCCCAAAACTGCTAGAACTCATACAGGAGTTCAGTAAAGTGGCAGCATATAAAATCAATGCACAGAAATCAGTGGCATTCCTATATACCAACACAATACAGAGGAAAGAGAAATTAAGGAGTCAGTCCCATTTACAATTGCACTCAAAACCATAAGATACCTAGGTATAAATCTAACCAAAGCAGCAAAGAATCTGTACTCAGAAAACTATAAAATACTCATGAAAGAAATTGAGGAAGACACAAAGAAATGGAAAAACATTCCATGCTCATGGATTGGAAGAACAAATATTGTGAAGATGTCAATGCTACATATTCTACATATTCAATGCAATCTACATATTCAATGCAATCCCTATCAAAACACCATCCACTTTTTTCAAAGAAATGGAACACATCATCCTAAAATTTGTATGGAACCAGAAAAGACCCAGAGGAACGTTGATAAAGAAAAGCAAAGCTGCAGCATCACAATTCCGGACTTCTGACACTATTACAAAGCTGTCATCATCAAGACAGTATGGTACTGGCACAAAAACAGACACATAGATCAATGGAACAGAATAGAGAGCCCAGAAATCGACCCTTAACACTATGGTCAACTAATCTTTGACAAAACAGGAAAGAATGTCCAATGGAAAAAAGACAATCTCTTCAACAAATGGTGTTGGGAAAATTGGACAGCCACATGCAGAAGAATGAAACTGGACCATTTCCTTACACCACACACAAAAATAGACTCCAAATGGTTGAAAGACCTAAATGTGAGACAGGAGTCCATCAAAATCTTAAAAGAGAACACAGGCAGCAACCTCTTCAACCTCAGCCACAGCAACTTGCCCCTAGAAACATCGCCAAAGGCAAGGGAAGCAAGGGCAAAAATGAACTATTGGGACTTCATTAAGATAAAAAGCTTTTGCACAGCAAAAGGAACAGTCAACAAAACCAAAAGGCAAGGTGGTTTAGCCACTCTGGAAAACAGTATGGAGGTTTTCAAAAATTAAATATAGAGCTACCATACTACCCAGGAATTGCACTACTGGGGATTTACCCCAAAGATACAAATGTAGGGATCCGAAAGGGTATATGCACCTAGATGTTTATAGCTGCATTGTCCACAATAGGCAAACTATGGAAAGAGCCAAGATGTCCATCGTCAGATGAATGGATAAAGAAGCTGTGGTATATATATATATATATATATAAAGGAATATTATGCAGTCATCAAAAGGAATGAAATCTTGCCATTTGCAATGATGTAGATGGAACTGAAGGGTATTATGCTGAGCGAAATAAGTCAATAAGAGAAAGACATGTGTCATATGACCTCACTGATATAAGGAATTCTTAATCTCAGGAAATAAACTGAAGGTTGCTGGAGTGGTGGGAGGGTGGGAGTGATGGGGTGGCTGGGTGATAGACATTGGGAGTGTATGTGCTATGGTGAGTGGTGTGAATTGTGTAGACTGTTGAATCACAGACCTCTACCTCTGAAACAAATAATACATTATATGTTAAAAAAATAAAAAGAAGAAGATAGCAGAAGGGTAAAATGAAGGGGGAGGATTCGGAGGGGAAGACAAACAATGAGAGACTATGGACTCTGGAAACAAAGTGAGGGTTCTAGAGGGGATGGGGGATGGGGGGATGGGTTAGCCTGGTGATGGTTATTAAAGAGGGCACATACTGCCTGGATCACTGGGTGTTATACACAAACAATGAATCATGGAACACTACATCAAAAACTAATGAATTAATGTATGGTGATTAACATAACATAATAAGAAAAGAAAAAAGGTAAACAATCAAATATTAACATATTTTTCCTCCTTCACACACACACAAAGCATCAGTAATAGATAAGCAAAAGAGTAAGAAACCCAAGTAAATCAGTAAAGAAAACAAGCAAACCATGAAACAGAGAAGATTAGAAAGGATCAGAAAAACAAAACAAAACAAAAACAACTGCTAAAGAAGTAACTAAATGTCAATAAATACATATCTATTATTATTTTGAAAGGAAATAGACTAAGTGCTCTAATCAAAATACATAGGATGACAGAATGGATTAAAAAGAAGACCCGTTTCTATGCTAAAGACACATGTAGATTGAAAGTAAAGGGATGGAGAAAAATTTATAATGCAAATGAATTCAAAAGAAAGCGAAAGTACCAATATTTATATTAGACAAAATAGACTTTAAAACAAAGTCTGTAACAGGAGGCAAAGAAGAGCACTAATATTGTATAAAGGACAATCCAACAAGCAGATCTAACAATTATAAATATGCACCCAACATGGGAGCACCCAAGTACATAAAACTGTTAATAACAAACATAAAGGAATTAATCAATAGTAATACAATAATAGCAGGGGACTTTGATACCTCATTTACATCGATGGACAGATCATCTAAACAGAAAATCAATAAGGAAAGAGTGGCTTTGAAGGACCACATGGACTTAAACATATTTTCAGATTATTCCACCCTAAAATAGCAGAATACACATTCTTTCAAATGCACGTGGAACATTCTCCTGGAATAGATCACATATTTGGCCACAAAACTAGTCTCAAAAAATTAAAAAAAATATTGAAGTTATACCATGCACCTTTTCTGAACACAATGGTATGAAACTAGAAGTAAACCACAAGAAAAAAAATCTGGAAAGACCAGAAATACATGGAAGTTAAACAACATGCTACTAAACAATGAATGGATCAACTAGGAAATCAAGAAGAAATAAAAAAATAAATGGAAATAAAGGAAAATGAACACAATGGTCCAAATCCTTTGGGGTGCAGCAAAAGCAGTTCTGAGTGAAGTTTATAGTAGTACAGGCCTACCTCAAGTGCAAGAAAAATCTCAAATAAGCAACATAACCTTACACTTAAAGGTGCTAGAAAAGGAACAACAAACAAAACCCAAACCCATTAGAAGGTAGGAAATAATAAAGATTAGAGCAGAAATAAATTATATACAAACTACAAAAACAATAAAACACATCAATGAAACAAGGAGCTTGTTCTTTTAAAAGATCAAGAAAATTGATAAACTTCTAGCCAGACTCATTAATAAAGGGGGAGGGACTAAAACAAACAAAATAACAAATGAAGGAGGAGAAATAACAACTAACAACACAGAATTACAACTATAAGAGAATATAAGAAAAACAGCATGCCAACAAAATAGGCTAGAAGAAATGGATTAATTCCTAGAAACATATAACTTACCAACACTGAAGCAGGAAGAAATAGAAAACTTGAATAGACCAATTACCAGCAGAGATTGAACCAGTAATCTAAATACTTCCAACAAACAAAAGTCCAGGACCAGATGGCTTCACAGGAGAGTTCTACCTAACATTTCAAGAACAGTTAATACTTATTATTGTCAAACTATTCCACAAAATGTAAGAGGAAGAAAAACTTCCAAATTTATTCTATAAGACCAGCATTATGCTAATACCAAAACCAGATAAAGACATCACAAAAAGAGAGAACTACAGGTCAAAATTTCTGATGAATATAGATGCAAAAATCCTCAACAAAATACTAGCAGGCCAAATCCAACAATACATTTAAAAAAATTCACCACAATCAAATGGGATTTATTCCTGGGTTGTAGTGTAGCTCAATATTTGCAAATCAATCAATGTGATACATCACATCAGTAGGGAAAAGGATACAAAACATATGATCATTTCAACAGACACAGTAAAAGCATTTGACAAAGCACAACATCCATTCATGCTGAAAGCCCTCTACAAAGTAGTTTCAGAGGAAACATACCTCAACACAATAATGGTCATATATGAAAAACCCACAGCAAACATCATCCTCAATGTGGAAAAACTGAGAACTTTTCCCCTAAGGTCAGAAATAAGACAAGGATGTCCATTTTCACACTTTTATTCAGCATAGTACTAGAAGTCTTAACCACAGTAATTAGAAACAAAAATAAATAAAGGGTGTCCAAATTGGGAAGGAAGAAGTAAAACTTTCACTATTTGCAGATGACATGATACTATATAGAAAACCCCGAAGACTCCACCAAAAAGCTACTTGAAGTGATAAATTAATTCTGTAAATTCACAGGATACAAAACCAATGGGCAGAAATCTGTTGCATTTCTATACACTAATAATGAGGCAGCAGAAATAGAAATTAAGAAAAAAAATCCCATTTACAATTGCACAAAAAAATAATAAGATGCCTAGGAATAAAACTAACAAAAGAACTGAAAGACCTATAATCTGAAAACTATAAAACACTGATGAAAGAAATTGAAGATGACACAAAGAAATGGAAAGACATTCCATGCTCATGGATTGAAAGAACAAATATTGTTAAAATGTTTATACTACCTAAAGTAATCTACAGATTTAATGCAATCCCTATCAAAATACCAACAGCATTTTTCACAGAACTAGAACAAAAAAAATCCTAAAATTTATATAGAAGCATAAAAGACCCCAAATATCCAAAACAATTTTGAAAAAGAAAAGCAAAGCTGAAGGTATATTAAAAGATGTAGTAATCAAAACAGTATGGAAATGACACAAACATAAACACATAATTCAATGGAACAGAACAGAAAACCCAGAAATAAACCCATAGTTATATGGTCATTTTTCAACAAAGCAGGAAAGAATATCCGATGGGAAAAAGACAGTCTCTTCAACAAATGAGGTTGGGAAAACTGGACAGCCACATGCAAAAGAATGAAACTGGATCACTTTCCTACACCATACACAAAAAATAAGTTAAAAATATGTTAAAGACCTAAATGTAAGACCTGAAGCAATAAAAATCCTAAAAGAGAGCACAGGCATTAACTTCTCTGACATTGGCCATAGTAACTTTTTTCTAGCTAGGCCCCCTGAGGCAAGAAAAAGAAAAGCAAAAATGAACTATTGGGACTACATCAAAATTAAAAGTTTCTGTACATTGAAGGAAACAATCAACAAAAACTAAAAGGGAACCTACTGAATGGGAGAAATTATTTTCAAATGACATATTCAATTAATGGTTAGTGTCCCAAAATATATAAGGAACTTCTACAACTCAACACCAAAAAACTAAACAGTCCAATTTAAAAATGGGCAGAAAACATGAATAGACATTTTTCCAAAGACATAGAGATGGCCAACAGACACATGAAAATATGCTCAACATCGCTCATCATCAGGGAAATGCCAATCAAAACTACAGTGCAATATCACCTCACACCTGTCAGAAGGGCTAAAATCAACAAAATCAACACAAGAAACAACAGGTGTTGGAGAGGATGTGGAGAAAAGGTACACCTTTGTAAACCCTTGGTGGGAATTCAAACTGATGTATCCACTGTGGAAAACAGTATGGGAGTCCCTCAGAACTACCCAATGATCCAGTAATCATACTACTGGGTATTTACCCCCAAAATACAAAAACACTAATTCAAAGGGATGCAGCCCTATGTTTATTACAGCATTATTTACAATAGCCAAATTATGGAAGCAGCCCATGTCCATTAATTGATGAATGGATAAAGAAGATATATATATCTTATATATATATATATAATGGAATATAATTCAACCATAGAGAGGAATGAAATCTTGCCATTTGCAACAACATGGATGGAGCTATAGAGTATAATGCTAACTGAAATATGTCAGCCAGAGAAAGACAAATACTGTGTGATTTCTCTCATATGTGGAATTTAAGAAACAAAACAAATGAACACAGGAGAAAAAGAGAGACAAACCAAGAAGCAGACTCTTATCTACAGAGAACAGGCTGATGGTTGCTGGGGGGGAGGTGGGTTGGGGGATGAGTGGAATAGGTCGATGGGTATTAAGGAGTGCACTTGTTGTGATGAGCACCAGGTGATGTATGGAATTATTGAATACTATATTGTACTCCTGATACTGATATAACACTGTATGTAACTATACTGGAATTAAAGTTAAAGTAAATTAAATAATAAAATAAAATTAAATTAAATTAAATAAAAAATAGAAGTACCATATGATCCAGTAATTCCACTACTGGATATTTACCCAAAGAAAATGTAAACAGTAATTCAAAGAGACATATGCACCATTATGTTTATTGCAGCATTATTGACAATAGCCAGGATACAGAGGCAACCTAAGTGCTCGCTGATAGATGAATGGATAAAGATGTGATATTTGTATACAATGATGTGTAGCACTTAAAAAAAAGATTCTTTCCGGAGCAAGTGGGTGGTTCAGTCAGTTAAGTGTCTGCCTTCAGCTGGGGTTATGATCCCAGGGTCCTAGGATCGAGTCCTGAATTGGGCTCCCTGCTCAGCAGGTTGTCTGCTTCTCCCTCTCCCTTTGCTCCTCCCCTCCACTTGTACTCTCTCTCATACACTCTCTCTTTCTCTCTCAAATAAATAAATAAAATATTAAAAAATTCTTTCCTAATGTTTCAATGTCTTTCCTTACATTACCCATATGTTATTGCATGTCATCTACCTTTTCCATTAAAGCTTTTAACATGTTTATCATAGTTATTTTGATTCTCTGTTAATTTCAAAATTTGTGTCATATCTGAGTATGGTTCTGATGCTTGCTTTATCTCTTAAGACTGCTTTTCCTTTCCTTTTAGGTATGCCTTGAAATTTTTTTTCTTATGGAAATCCAGAAATGATTTGTTGGATAATAGGAACTGAGATAAATAGGTAGTTAGTATTAGGTTTTATGTTAATCTGGTTAGGAATTGCTTGCCAATTTTTAATGTTTGCTATAGTTTTAAGTGCCAAAGACTTCAAATTTCTTTAATGTTCCTCTTTTTGTCTCCCCTGTTGTCTTTGAGTTTCCTTAAGAATTCATCCTGAGATAGAGCATAAATTTTATGGTGCTGTCATCTGTAATCCACTGTTTTTACACTATAGCCCTGTCAGTATGTGGTAAACACTCTATAATATTGTAATTAAAGTTCAATCTCCTGGTGGCATTTTTCTCAGGGCTGTGATCTCCAAAAGTGTTTCTTAATTCTCCCTTCAACCCCCTAGGTAGGCTAGGAAGCTTAAAAGGGCCTAGAGTCAGGGCAATGCCTTTCCCCTAAGTCTGATGGAACTATGAAAAGTCTTCCCTGGAGAATGTTCTGGGAAATTTTCAAGGGGATTCCTTTTCCCCTCTCTGTCAGAGCCATGATGGCATTTTAGTTGGCTCTTCTTCATGACAGTCTGGTGAGATTTCTGGAGATAAAACCTTTGAAGGTTGGAGAATCCCTTAGAATCTGTCCCTCAGGAGTCTTCCTTGAAGCTAGTCCACTCTCAACTTCCATTAATTCATAAAAGTTACCATTTAAGTTTTCCTATCACTTTCTGGCACCAGTAACTTCTTCTTTAGGTAAGTATGTGTTGGTTGTAACTATGAATTCACCTGTCTTTCCAGAGTTGGGGTTGTTTTCATTGTGACCTCAATTCTCTGATGGGTACTAGAAAACCATCAATTCTGTTTGTTCAGCTGTGTGTGTGTGTGTGTGTGTGTGTGTGTGTGTGTGTGTGTGGTTAGGATGAGATTGACCAATTTCCTAGCTTTTTACATATTGTGGCTCTAATGATATCTTTATATCAGAAAGTCTAATCTTCAATAATCATGGGTATTTTGGGGGTGCACTTCTTTATAACTTTAAATATCACACTGACATGGAATCAATTTAACCTTCACACTGGGCAGGCTCTACCAAGCATTATTTAAATATACCCTTTTTATAACATTTTAATAAATAGCACCTAATTTTCCTTACTCAAATTTTTCAAGGTAGTTATAGATTTTGGGATGCCTACCTGGTTTGCCAGGACTGCTATTTTTTGGTAATGACAAAGTGAGCTCTTAGTGACCATGGCTTTCATTGGTAATTCCCCTTCCCAGGTACGGCTGCTCAATCCCAAAGGAGATATTTTATTTAAACTGGGACAATCAGGGTGGATTTTTAATGTGGAACAGGAAAGTCCATATATTCCTGTTGACAGAACTTCAATTGACATTTGTCTTTCCTGAGACTTACTTATCTGTTCTTTGAATTATATGAAACTCCATCAATTTTTAAATGCATTTCCTTTTGGATGAGCAGTAATAATAACACTTTCCATGTGGCAGTCACTCAGTTTTTGATGCCTTCTAACATATCAACTCATTTGATTCTCACAGCCACCTTGGAAGTTAATTACTATTTTTTCCCACTTTTAGTGATGAGGAAATTAAAGCAGAGGAACATCAAATACTTTTACCAAGTTCTCAAAGCTAGTAAGTTATGAAGGAAGGTTTCAAATGCTTGAGTCAATTGAAGATCTGATCAACTATGGGATAGATTAGTATCAAGTAAAAAATATTTGGAGACAGTTGATATCTCTGGTGAGAAAAAAATGAAGACTTTGATTCAAGTAATCAAAGAAGTGGTGGTAGAAGGGATAGGCCAAAAGTATGCAGTGTGTGTTGGTAGGGTGTTGGTAGGGGTAGAACTAGATGATAACTCAAAACCTTTTATTCTGGAAACCTGGGTGGATGGTGACATCATTTTCTGACATAAAAAGAACAACTTTAAAGAGGTGGAGAGAGAAATTGAAAGAGATTCAAATGAGTTAAACTTAGGGCTTGATGACTTTAGGATCTTATGAAATACACATATGGATATATCTACAACTTTAGAAGTGTATATTCATTTCAGAAGATAATTTTAATCTGGAGATATAGGTTTGGAAGTCACTAATTAAACTAGTTAAATTAGATTCTTATTTTATTTATTCGAGAGAGAAAAAGAGGGTGAGTGGGAGGGAGAGGGAGAGAGAATCTGAAGCAGACTTCACTTTGAGCTCAGGGCCAGTTGTGGGGCTCGATCCTATGACCGCCATGAGCTCATGACCTAAGCCAAAACCAAGAGTTGGATACTTAATGACTGAGCCACCCAAGCACCCCAAATTAGATACTTATTAAATCAAACAAGTGGATATAGTTTTTAAAAAATATTTTATTTATTTATTTATTTATTTGACAGAGAGAGAGAGAGAGAGAGCACAAGCAGGGGGAGCTGCAGAGGGAAAGGGAGAAGCAGACTCCTCACTGAGCAGGCAGCCCGATGTGGGATCCATCCCAGGACCCTGGGATCATGGCCTGAGCTACAGGCAGATGCTTAATTGACTGAGCCACCCAGGCATCCCTGGATATAATTTTCTAGACATTAAATATATTTTTAAAAGATAGGTGAAGTCCTCTAAATTTCGGAGAAAGGGGAACCCTCCTACATTGTTGGTGGGAATGCAAGCTGGTGCAGCCACTCTGGAAAAGAGTATGGTGTTTTCTCACAAAGTTGAAAATAGAGCTACGCTACAACCGCAAAGGAGATGTTTTATTTAAACTGGGACAATCAGGGTGGATTTTTAATGTGGAACAGGAAAGTCCACTGTTGATAACAGTGAGAGAACACACAGTGTGTGCTTACCATGTTCTAAACATTACTTGTTCTAAACATTTCATAAGTATTTAATTTTTAAAATAACCTAAGGGTGTTAATAATTTTTCTTCTTTTTTTAAAGAGCTCTCATAGAATATTATTTCAATGCATTCTTCTAAGCATCAGATAAAAATAGATCAGAGTTGACTCCTGGGCTTAAAACATTTTGTCAGTCCATGTCAGGGAATTTTTAATGATGGTTAACCAGCTGTGACCTATTAGGCTAAAGCAGTATTGGGATTATTTATGTAAACTTATAGGGTGGAAATTATTGAAGATATCTATTACATACCAATTAAATAAGTTAGTGCTACTTTCAGAGGTAATATCCTAGAAAAAAAAATTTAATTTAATTTTATTATGTTATCTTAGTCGCCATACATCATTAGTTTTTGATGTAGTGTTCCATAATTCATTGTTTGCATATAACACCCAGTGCTCCATGGAATACATGCCCTCTTTAATACCCAACACCGGGCTAACCCATCGCCCCAACCCCTCCCCTCTAAAACCCTCAGTTTGTTTCTCAGAGTCCATAGTCTCTCATGATTCATCTCCCACTCCAATTTGCCCCCCTTTATTTTTCCCTTCCTACTATCTTCTTCTTCTTCTTCTTCTTCTTCTTCTTCTTCTTCTTCTTCTTCTTCTTCTTCTTCTTCTTCTTCTTCTTCTTCTTCTTTAACATATAATGTATTATTTGTTTCAGAGGTACAGGTTTGTGATTCAGCAGTCTTACACAGTTCACAGCCCTCACCATAGCACATACCCTCCCCAATGTCCATCATCCAGCCACCCAATCCCTCCCACCCCCCACCACTCCAGCAACCCTCAGTTTGTTTCCTGAGATTGAGTCTCTCTGGTTTCATCTTGTTTCATTTTTTCCTCCCTTCCCCTATGCTCCTCTGTCTTGTTTCTCAAATTCCTCATATCAGCGAGATCATATGACACTTGTCTTTCTCTGATTGACTTATTTCGCTTAACATAATACCCTCTAGTTCCATCCACAACATTGCAAATGGCAAAATTTCGGTTTTTTGGATGGCTGCATAATATTCCATTGTGTATATATATATAATATACCAAATCTTCTTTATCCATTCATCTATTGATGGACATCTTGGCTCTTTCCATAGTTTGGCTATTGTGGACATTGCTGCTATAAATATTGGGGTGCACGAACCCTTTCAAGTCACTGTATTTGTATCTTTGGGGTAAATACCCAGTAGTGCAATTGCTGGGTTGTAGCGTAGCTCTGTTTTCAACTTTGTGAGGAACCTCCATACTGTTTTCCAGAGTGGATGCACCAGCTTGCATTCCCACCAACAGTGTAGGAGGGTTCCCCTTTCTCCACATCCCCACCAACATCTGTCCTTTCTTGATTTGCATCGGACTGGTGTGAGGTGGTATCTCACTGGGGTTTTGATTTATATTTCCCTGATGCCGAGTGATGTTGAACACTTTTTAATGTGTCTGTTGGCCACTTGGATATCTTTGCAGAAATGTCTGTTCATGCCTTCTGCCCATTTCTTGATTGGATTATTTGTTCTTTGGGTGTTGAGTTTGAGAAGTTATTTATAGATTTTGGATACTACCCCTTTTTATTTTACTTAATTTATTTTTTTATTTTATTATGTTATATTAATCACCATACATTACATCATTAGTTTTTGATGTAGTGTTCCATGATTCATTGTTTGCATATAACACCCAGTGCTCCATTCAGTACGTGTTCTCTTTAATACCCATTTCCAGGCTAACCCATCCCCCACCCCCTCCCCTCTAGAACCCTCAGTTTGTTTTTTAGAGTCCATAGTCTCTCATGGCTCATCTCCCCCTCCGAGTTCCCCTGCTCCATTTTTCCCTTCCTAATATCTTCTTCTTTTTCTAAATATATAATGTATTTTTTGTTTCAGAGGTACAGGTCTGTGATTCAACAGTCTTACACAATTCACAGCACTTACCATAGCACATACCCTCCCTAATGTCTATTACCCAGCCACCCCATCCCTTCCACCCCCACCACTCCAGCAGCCCTCAGTTTATTTCCTGAGATTAAGAATTCCTCATATCAGTGAGATCATATGATACATATCTTTCTCTGATTGACTTTCTTCCTCGGCATAGTACCCTCCAGTTCCATTCACATCATTTCAAATGGCAAAATTTCATTCCTTTTGATGGTTGCATAATATTCCATTATATATATATATATATATATATATATATATATATATATATATATACCACATCTTCTTTATCCATTCACCTGTCGATGAATATATTGACTCTTTCCATGGTTTGGCTATTGTGGACATTGCTGTTATAAACACCGGGGTGCATGTATCCCTTCAGGTCCCTACCTTTGTATCTTCGGGGTAAATACCTAGTAGTGCAATTGCTGGGTCGTAGGGTAGCTCTATTTTCAACTTTTTGAGGAACCTCCATACTGTTTTCCAGAGTGGTTGTACCAGCTTGCATTCCCATCAACAGTGTAGGAGGGTTCCCTTTTCTCCCCATCCCTGCCAACATCTGTCATTTCCTGACTTGCATTCTGACTGGTGTGAGGTGGTATCTCATTG
This sequence comes from Eumetopias jubatus, assembly GCF_037043125.1. NCBI lineage: Eukaryota > Metazoa > Chordata > Mammalia > Carnivora > Otariidae > Eumetopias > Eumetopias jubatus. The sequence continues at coordinate 740,340 of NW_028274887.1, forward strand.
AGGTTTTGATTTGTATTTCTCTGATGCCGACTGATGTTGACACTTTTTCATGTGTCTGTTGACCAATTGGATGTCTTTTTGGAAAAATGTCTGTTCATGTCTTCTATCCATTTCTTGATTGGATCATTTGTTCTTTGGGTGTTGAGTATGGTAAGTTCTTTATAGATTTTGTTACTAGCCCTTTATCTGATATGTCATTTGTAAATATCTTCTCCCATTCTGTTGGTTGTCTTTTGGTTTTGTTGACTGTTTCCTTTGCTGTGCAAGAGCTTTTTATCTTGATGACGTCCCAATAGTTCATATTTGCCCTTGATTCTCTTGCCTTTGGTGATGTGTCTAGGAAGAAGTTGCTGCAGTTGAGGTTGAAGAGATTGCTGCCTCTGTTCTTCTCATGGATTTTGATAGATTCCTGTCTCACATTGAGGTTTTTCATCCATTTCGAGTCTATTTTTGTGTGTGGTGTAAAGAAATGGTCCACTTTCATTCTTCTGCATGTGGCTGTCCAAATTTCCCAACACCATTTGTTGAAGAGACTCTTTTTTCCATTGGACATGCTTTCCTGCTTTGTGGAAGATTAGTTGACCATAGAATTGAGGTTCTATTTGTGGGCTCTCTATTTTGTTCCATTGATCTATGTGTCTGTTTTTGTGCCAGTACCATACTGTCTTGATGATGACAGCTTTGTAACAAAACTTGAAGTCCAGAATTCTGATGCCACCAGGTTTGCTTTTCTTTTTCAACATTCCTCTGGCTATTTGGGGTCTTTTCTGGTTACATACAAATTTTAGGATTAGTTGTTCCATTTCCTTGAAAAAATGGATGGTATTTTGATAGGGATTGCATTAAATGTGTACATTGCTCTAGGTAGCATAGACATTTTCAAAATATTTGTTTTTCCAATCCATGAGCATGGAAGTTTTTTCCATTTCTTTGTGTCCTCCTCAATTTCTTTCCTTAGTATTCTATAGTTTTCTTAGTACAGATCCTTTACCTCCTTGGTTAGATTTTTTTTTCTAGGTATCTTATGGTTTTGGGTGCACCTGTAAATGGGATGGACTCCTTAATATCTCTTTCTTCTGTCTTGTTGTTGGTGTATAGAAATGTCACTGATTTCTGTGCATTGATTTTATATGCTGCCACTTTACTGAACTCCTGTATGAGTTCTAGCAGTTTTGGGGTGGAGTCTTTTGGGTTTTCCACATAGAGTATATCTGCAAACAGTGACGTTTGACTTCTTCTTTGCTGATTCGGATGACTTTTATTTCTTTTTGTTGTCTGATTGCTGAGGCTAGGACTTCTACTACTATGTGGAATAGCAGTGGTGATAGTGGATATCCCTGCCGTGTTCCTGGCCTTAGGTGGAAAGCTCTCAGTTTTTCCCCATTGAGAATGAAATTTGCTGTGGGTTTTTCATAGATGGCTTTTATGATATTGAGGTATGTACCCTCTATCCCTACACTATGAAGAGTTTTAATCAAGAAAGAATGCTGTACTTGTCAAATGCTTTTTCTGCATGAATTGAGAGGATCATATGATTCTTGTTCTTTCTTTTATTAATGTATTGTATCACATTGATTGACTTGTGGATGTTGAACCAAACTTTCAGCCCTGGGATAAGTTCCACTTGGTTGTGGTGAATAATCCTTTTAATGTACTGTTGGATCTTATTGGCTAGTATTTTGGTGAGAATTTTTGCATCCATGTTAATCAAGGATATTGGTCTGTAATGCTCCTTTTTGATGAGGTCTTTGTCTGGTTTGGGGATCAAGGTAATGGTGGCCTCATAAAACGAGTTTGGAAGTTTTCCTTCTATTTCTATTTTTTGGAACAGTTTCAGAAGAATAAGTATTAATTGTTCTTGAAATGTTTGGTAGAATTCCCCTGGGAAGCCATTTGGCCCTGGGCTGTTGTTTGTTGGGAGATTTTTGATGACTGCTTCAATTTCCTTACTGGTTATGGGTCTGTTCAGGTTTTCTATTTCTTCCTGTTTCAGTTTTGGTAGTTTATACCTCTCTAGGAATGCATCCATTTCTACCAGATTATCTAATTTGCTAGCATGTAGTTTCTCATAATATGTTCTTATAATTGTTTGTATTTCTTTCATGTTTGTTGTGATCGCTCTTCTTTCTTTCATGATTTTATTTTTTGGGGTCCTTTCTCTTTTCTTTTCATAAGTCTAGCCAGGGTTTTATCAATCTTATTAATTCTTTCGAAGAACCAGCTCCTTGTTCGTTGATCTGTTCTACTGTTCTTTTGGTCTCTATTTCATTGATATGCTTTGATCTTTATTATTTCTCTTCTCCTGCTGGATTTGGGCTTTATTTGTTGTTCTTTCTCCAGCTCCTTTAGGTGTAGGGTTAGGTTGTGTATTTGACACCTTTCTTGTTTCTACAGAAAGGCTTGTATTGCTATACTTTCCTTTTAGGACCACCTTTGCTGCATAACAATTTTGAACAGTTGTGTTTTCATTTTCATGTGTTTCCACCAATATTTTCAATTCTTCTTTCATTTCCTGGTTGACCCATTCATTGTTTAGTAGGATGCTTTTTAGCCTCCATGTATTTGAGTTCTTTCCGCCTTTCTCTTGTGGTTGAGTTCCAGTTTCAAAGCACTGTGGTCTGAATATATGTAGGGAATGATCCCAATATTTTGGTACCGGTTGAAACCTGATTTGTGACCTAGGATGTGATCTATTCTGGAGAATGTTCCATGGGCACTAGAGAAGAATGTGTATTTTGTTGCTTTGGGATGGAATGTTCTGAATATATCTGTGAAGTCCATTTAGTCCAGTGTGTCATTTAAAGTCTTTATTTCTTTGTTGATATTTTGCTTAGATGATCTGTCCATTTCAGCGAGGGGGGTGTTAAGGTCCCCTACTATTATTTTTTGTTGTCGATGTGTTTCTTTGCTTTTGTTATTATTGCCTTATATAATTGGCTGCTCCCATGTTAGGGGCATAGATATTTACAATTGTTAGATCTTCTTGTTGGATAGACCCTTTGAGTATGATATAGTGTCCTTCCTCATCTCTTATTATAGTCTTTGGTTTAAAATCTAATTTGTCTGATATAAGGACTGCCACCCCAGCTTTCTTTTGGTGTCCATTACCATGGTAAATGGTTTTCCACCCCCTCACTTTCAATCTGGAGGTGTCTTTGTGTATAAAATGAGTCTCTTGTAGACAGCATATTGATGGGTCTTGTGTTTTTCACCAATCTGATAGCCTCTGTCTTTTGATTGGGGCATTTAGCCCATTTACATACAGGGTAACTACTGAAAGATATTAATTTAGTGCCATTGCGTTGCCTGTAAATAGACTGTTACTGTATATTGTCTCTATTCCTTTCTGGTCTATGTTACTTTTAGGCTGTCTCTGTGCTTAGAGGACCCCTTTCAATATTTCTCATAGGGCTGTTTTGGTGTTTGCAAATTCTTTTAGTTTTTGTTTGTCTTAGAAGCTTTTTATCTCTCTTTCTATTTTCAATGACAGCCTAGCTGGATATAGTATTCTTGGCTGCATATTTTTCTCATTTAATGCTCTGAAGATATCATGCCAGTCCTTTCTGGCCTGCTAGTTCTCTGTGGATAGATCCACTGCTAATCTAATGTTTCTACCATTGTAGGTTACAGACGTCTTGTCCCGAGCTGCTTTCAGGATTTTCTTTTTGTCTCTGAGAGTTGTAATTTTTACTATTAGATGTTGAGGTGTTGACCTATTTTTATTGATTTTCTGGGGGAACCCTGTGCCTCCTGGATTTTCATACCTTTTTCCTTCCCCAAATTATGGAAATTCTCTGCTATAATTTGCTCCTTATACCTTCTCTCTCATCTTCTTCTTCTGGGATCCCAGTTATTCTATATTGTTTTGTCTTACAGTATCACTTATCTCTCGAATTCTGCCCTCATTATCCAGTAGTTGTTTCTCTCTCTTTTTCTCAGCCTCTTTATTTTCCATCATTTGGTCTTCTATATCACTGATTCTCTCTTCTGCTTCATTTATCCTAGCAGTTAGTGTCTCCATTTTTGATTGCACCTCATTAATAGCCTTTTTGATTTCGACTTGGTTAGATTTTAGTTCTTTTATTTCTCCAGAAAGGGTTTCTCTAATAACTTCCATGCTTTTTTCAAGCCCAGCTAGTATTTTTAAAATCATCCTTCTGAAGTCTAGTTCCAACATCTTACTAATGTCTGTATTGAGTAGGTCCCTGGCAGTGGTACTGCCTCTCATTCTTTTTGTTGGGGTGATTTTTTCCGTCTTGTCATTTTGTCCAGAGGAGAATAGATGAATGAGAACAAAATGCTACCAGGGTAAAACGTCCCCAGAAAATATTCTCTAAACAAATCAGAAAAGACCTGAAACCGGGGAAAAGAAAGGGAAAGGAAGAAAAAAGAAAGAATAGAAAGAAAAAGAAAAAGATAAAAACAAACAAAAACAGAACAAAACAACAACAAAAAACAGAATATGATCAAATATGATCAGGTTGGTACATAGATCAGTGCCACCCACTAGATTTTACGTCTATTTCCCTGTTAGAAAAAAGTGCCTCCCAAAATTTTAAAGAAAGAAAAACTTATATATGTACAAAAATAAGGGTTAATACAATGAAGGGATGGAATATGACTGTAAAGATGAAAATTATAAAAAATTTTATAAAAGGAATTGATAAGAAGTTGGTTTAAAAAAGAAAAGAGAGGATTTTAAAAAAAGGAAGAAAAAGGGAGAGAATGTGATCAGGAAGCAGCCTAGAACAAAGCCATATGCTAGAGATTTAGGGTATATTTTGATCTGTTAGAAGAAACTTGTATCCCAAAATTTAAAGAGAGAACAACTTATATATATATGCCAAAAATAAGGGTAACTACTATGAAGGGATAGAATATGACTCTAAAAATGAAAAATAAAAATGTTTTTTTAAAAAAGGGATTCATCAGATGGTTGAAAAAGGGAAAAGTAAAAATTAAAAAAAACAAGATACTTAAAAAAATTAACTTTGAAAGACTAAAGAATCATGGTAAAAAGCCATGAATTCTATGTGCAGTATTCCCCTAGCACAGGAGTTCTGCCATTCTCATTGATCTGTAAACTTGGTCTTGGCTGGCTGTTCTTGCTGATCTTCTGGGGGAGGGGTCTGTTGCCATGGTTCCCAAATGTCTTTGTTGGAGGCAGAATTGTTCCGTCCTTCCCAGGTCTGGGGCTAAGTAATTTGCTTGGGTTTGTTCTCTGGAACTTTTGTTCCCTGCAAGCACTCTATACAGCTTTGGAGGATGAGAGTGAAAATGGCGGCTTCCCGATCTCCACCCCGGAGGACCCGAGAACTCAGAGACCTGTTCCTCAGTGAGCCCCTAGAGAAAAGCAGTCAATCACTCCTGTCTCCCCCGTCTCTGGCTGCACTCCGTGCTCATCCGGCCTGTGACCAAGCATTTCTATCTCTGGCACTTGACCCTGGTGGAGTCTCCAAACCCAGCAGATCCCTGCAGTGCACTCCCGCACTGCTTCTTCTTGGGGAGGAAGGGGAGTCTCCCTGGATCTGTTGCTTGTTGGGTCCCTGCTGGAAGAGCAGTGGCCCGACTGTGGTGCAGATCAAGATTTATGGCAACCCTGAGCTGAGAGCCCATTCCTCGGCTCTGTCTCTGCTGCTGGCTTCCCCATTCTGATACCTGGGAGCTCTGCCACACTCAGGCACCCCAGGTCTTTCTGTGACACCAAGGGTCCTGAGACAACACTGCCTTGTGAGGTAAAAATGTTACCCCAGGTAAAATGTTTTGCAAATTATAAAAACTTTATATATGCAAATGATTATTATAGGAATCTACAATCAAATATTAATTCGTGTTAGAAATGAAGATAGGTATGATATATAAATTCTTAAAGTGACTGAAGATTATATATATATGGATAGAGAGACAGAAAGAGACAGAGAAAGATAGAGACAGAAAGAGAAAACTGTGCCCCAAACATTGATTTATGGTTATTACACAAATTAATTTATTTACCCATACCACAATCTAATCTCAGATATAGTCACCATTAGTTTCCCCATTTTATAAATGGGAAAAATAAACACATATAATTTATGTAACTGCATAAGATCATATAACTAGAAAGTGAGAAAATAGATTTAAACTGACTATAGAGATCTCATTATTAATTACTATATTGTACTTACTGAAGTTTTTTTCTAGCTCTAAGATTCTATGATCCTAAGAGGGTGAAAGAGTAGGAGACCCTATTTCAACCAGTCCCCTGAATTTAGCTGGATATATATCAAACCATCCTGAACACCCATGAAATTAGCCCAAGAGGTAAGAATATATATCTGGATCTCTAGAACAGAATATCTCTGGCAGTCTTGAGGTATGAAGCATGGAGCCACAACTCAGAAGGGGGAGGGAGCCACCATAAGCTGATGCTGGGAAGGTGATATAACACTGGACTGCAAAAGCATTCCGTGCTGGGAACCAGGCACAAACTTGCAGACCAGTAGTGGCGGGAAAAAGACTTTAGTCCAGCCCCCTGACAAGATCCAGGAGCTGCAGGTGCATGCATGCAAACCAGGGACAGCTCACGGTTTTAGAAACACAAAGGGCAGAGATGTGCCTGGCCCTGGAATCCACCTCTGGGAGTGTTGCTGTGGGGCTCACAACCAGGCAGGCTGTGGTTTTTAGCAGCACAGACAGAAACAGAGACTGTGTGTCCTGGAGAGCTCAGTGAAGAGCAGACTGTGATCTCTCTGTTCTGACAGAGGTTTGGATGTAGTTACTTCTGTTCTGACTCTCTGAAGAGACATGGAAAGCCACCAGGGAAAGCCACCAGAGAACAAAAGCCGAAAAACAAGTTTTCACTGAACCCGCCCCCCCCACAGGGGGCAGGGCAACTCTGCCCAAGCAGGGTCCCCTGAGTAATAGTGCAGCATGCCCCTCCCACTGAAAGACAGGCTGGAAGAACAAGAGGACAACAAGCCTAAGGTCCCTATAAAACAGGTGCATCTTGCTTGGGTCATGGTTAACATTTTGATTCTGTACATTTCCTCACCCCCCTCCCAACAGAATGACTAAGAGGAGGAATCCTCATCAAAGGAAAGACTCAGAGACTGTGGCTTCTGCCACAGATCTAGTGGATATGAATATTAACAGGGTGTCAGAAATAGACTTCAGAGTAACAATTATGAAGTTGATATCTAGGCTTGAGAAAAATATTAGAGACAATATAGAATCTCTAAGGGCAGAAATGAGATCTAATCAGGACGAACTTAAAAATGCTATGAATGAAATGCAGTCTAAACTGGATACTCTGACTGCCGGGGTAAATGAGACAGAAGAACAAATTAGTGAGCCAGAAGATAAACTGACAGAAAAGAAGGAAACTGAGGAAGCTGGGTAAAACAGATTAAAGCCCAAGAGATCAGACTGAGATTAATGACACCATGAAATGTTCCAATGTCAGAATTACTGGGATCCCTGAGAGGATGGAGAGAAAGGTCTAGAAGATATATTTGAGCAAGTCGTAGCTGAGAACTTCCCTAATCTGAGGAAGGAAACAAGCATTCGTGTCCAAGAGGCAGAGAAGACCCCTCCCAAGATTAATGAGAACAGACTGATGCCCCGATATAATAATAGTACAATTTGCAATTATTAGATCCAAGGAAACAACTCTGAAAGCAGCAAGGGGGAAGAGATTTCTTATGTACAGAGAGAGGAGCATCAGAATAACATCAGACCTGTCCACAGAGACCTAGCAAACCAGAAAGGGCTGGCAAGACATATTTAGGATACTAAATGAGAAGAACATGCAGCCAAGGATACTTTATCCACCAAGGCTGTCATTCAGAATGGATACAGAGACAAGGAGCTTCCAAGACCAGCAGAAAATGAAAGAATAAGTGACCACCAAGCTGGCTCTGCAAGAAATATTAAGGGGGATTCTATAAAGGAAGAAAGACCCCCAAGAGTAATATACACCAGAAATTTACAGAGACAATCTATACAAGCAAGGACTTCACAGGGAACATGATGACAATAAACTCGTCTTTCAATAATCACTCTCAATGTGAACGGCCTAAATGCTCCCATGAAATGGCATGTGGTTACATATTGGATAAAAAGACATGACGCATCCATATGCTATCTACCAGAGACTCATTTTGAACCTAAAGATACATCCAGGCTGAGAGTGAGGGGATGGAGAACCATTTTTCATGCCAACGGACCTCAAAAGAAAGGTGGGGTAGCAATTCTCATATCAGACAAATTAGACTTGAAGCTAAAGAGTAGTAAGAGATACAGAAGGACACGATATCATTCTTAAACGGTCTATCCAACAAGAAAATCTAACAATTGTAAATATCTATGCCACCAACATGGGAGCAGCCAACTACATATGCCAACTGTTAGCCAAAATAAAGAAACATATTGATAATTACTTCAATAGTAGGAAATCTCAACACTCCACTCTCAGAAATAGACAGATCATCTAAACAGAAAATCAACAAAGAAACAAGAGCTATGAATGACACACTGGACCAGAAGGACTTCATAGATATATACAGAACATTCCACCCTAAAACAACAGAATACTCATTCTTCTCAAATGCACATGGAACTTTCTCCAGAATAGACCACATATTAGGTCACAAATCAGGTCTCAACCAATACCAAAAGACTGAGATTATTCCCTGCATATTATTATACCACAATGCTTTGAAACTGGAATTCAGTCACAAGGAAGAGTTTGGAAGGAATTCAAACACTTGGAAGCTAAAGACCACCTTGCTAAAGAATTATTGGATCAACCAGGAAATTAGAGCTCAAACATTCATGGAAACCAATGAGAACAAAAATACATCAGTCCAAAACCTATGGGATACTGCAAAGGCAGTCTTAAGGGGGGAAATACATAGCCATCCAAGCCTCATTCAAAAAATAGAAAAATCCCAAATGCACAAGCTAACTCTACAACTTGAACTGGAGAAAGAACAAATAAAACCTTAACCAAGCAGGAGAAGAGAGCTAATAAAAATAAGTGCAGAGATCAAAGAATTAGAAACCATAAATACAGTAGAGCAGATCAACAAAAGTAGAAGCTGGTTCACTGAAGAATTAATAAGATCAATAAACCTCTGGCCAGACCTATCCAAAAGAAGAGAAGGGACCCAAGTTAATAAAATTATGAATGAAAAGGGAGAGATCAGAACTAACACCAAGACATACAAACAGTTGCTAGAAATTATTACCAGCAACAATATGCCAACAAATTAAGCAACCTAGAAGAAATGGATAACTTCCTGGAGACCTATAAACTACAAACTGAAAGAGGAAGAAATTGACAATCTGAAGAGACAAATAACCAGTAATGAATTTGGAGCAATATCAAAAACTTCCCAAAATAAAAGAGTCCAGGGCCCTGATGTATTCCTAGGGGAATTCTACCATTCAAAGAAGAAATAATACCTATTCTTCTTAAGCAATTTCAAAAAGTAGAAACAGAAGGAAACTTCCAAACTTCTTCTATGAAGCCAGCATTACTTTGACCCCAAAACCAGGCAAAGACCCCATTAAAAAGGAGAAGTACAGACACTTGATAGTCTTAGGGTAGGGGCTGGTCATGCTAGAAAGATTTATTTTGGGAATCCTTCAAATTTGTAATAGGTGTCAGAAGTGAAAGGAGTCTTGGGGATGATTTTCTCTTACCATTGCAGTTTGGATAACTACAGTTAAGTACCAACTGATAGGGGGGCGGAGCAAGATGGTGGAGGAGTAGTAGACCTGGCTTTCGTCTGATCTCAGGAATTCAACTGAATAGGGATCAAACCATTCTGAACACCTATGAACTCAACAGGAGACTGAAGAAGAGAGTAGCAATAACTCTCTGAACAGAGAAGCGACCACTTACTGGAAGTCGGGCCACTGCTCCTCCAGCAGGGACCCAACAAGCGGCAGATCTGGGGAGACTCCCCTCCCTCCCCCGGGAGGAATGGCGCAGGAGTGCACTGCAGGGATCTGCTGGGTTTGGAGACTCCACACAGGGTCGGGTGCCAGAGATAGAAACACTCGGTCACAGGCCGGGTGAGCGCGGAGTGCGGCTGGAGACCGGGGACACGGGAGTGACTGCTTTTCTCTAGGGGCGCACTGAGGAGTGGGGCCCTGAGTTCTCACCTCCTCTAAGTGGAGATTGGGAGGCCACCATTTTCACCCTGGTCCTCCAAAGCTGTACCAGAGCTTGCAGGGAACAAAAGCTCCTGAGAGCAAACCCGAGCAGCTTGCTTAACCTGGACCGACAAGGGTGGGCAATTCTGCCACCGGCAAAGACATTTGGCAACCACGGCAACAGGCCCCTCCCCCAGAAGATCAGCACGAACAGCCAACAAGCCAAGACCAAGTTTACCGATCAAGGAGAACGGGAGAACTCCAGCGCTAGGGGAATACTACACATAGAATTCATGGCTTTTTTTTTTTTACCATGATTCATTAGTTTTTCGAAGTCAATTTTTTAAACGGTTTTTTTTTAATATTTCTTTTTCCCTTTTTCAACCAACATCTTATCAATCCCTTTTTTTAAAAAAATTTTTTTTTATTTTTCATTTTTAGAGTCATATTTTATCCCTTCATAGTAGTTACCCTTATTTTTGGCATATATATATATATAAGTTGTTCTCTCTTTGAAATTTTGAGATACAGTTTCTTCCAACAGATCAAAATATACCCTAAATCACTAGTGTATGGCTTTGTTCTAGTCTCCTGCCTGATCACATTCTCTCCCTTTCTTTTTCTTTTTCTTAAATCTTCTTCTTTCTTTTTTCAAACAACTTCTTATCGTATCAATTCCTTTTATAAAATCTTTATAATTTTCATCTTTAAGGTCATCTTCCATCCCTTTATTGTATCAACCCTTAATTTGTACGTATATACGTCTTTCTTCCTTTAAAATTTTAGGAGGCACTTTTTTCTAACAGACCAAAATACGCCCCAAATCTACTGTGTGGCACTGATCTATGCACTAGCCTGATCATATTTGATCATATTCGGTTTTGTTGTATTGTTCTGTTTTTGTATTTATCTTTTCCTTTTTGTTTTTTTCTCTTTATTTTTTCTTTCTTTCCCTTTCTTTTCCCCTGGTTTCAGGTCTTTTCTGATTTGAATACAGTATATTTGCTGGGGACGTTGTTAACCTGTTAGCATTTTGTTCTCTCATTCATATATTCTCCTCTGGACAAAATGACAAGACGAAAAAATCGCCTCAGCAAAAAGAACAAGAGGTGGTACCATCAGCCAGGGACCTACTCAATATGGATATGAGTACGATGTCGGAACTAGAGTTCAGAATCATGACTTTAAAGATACTAGCTGGGCTTGAAAAAAGCGTGGAAGTCATTAGAGAAACTTTCTGGAAAAATAAAAGAACTAAAATCTAACCAAGTCGAAATCAAAAAGGCTATTAATGAGGTGCAATAAAAAACGGGGGCACTAACTGCTAGGATAAATGAGGCAGAAGAGAGAATCAGCGATATAGAAGACCAAATAATGGAAAATAAAGAGGCTGAGAAAAAGAGAGAGAAACAACTAGAGGATCACGAGGGCAGAATTCGAGAGATAAGCGATATGATAAGATGAAACAACATTAGAATAATTGGAATCCCAGAAGAAGAAGAAAGAGAGAGAGGGGTGGAAGGTATATTGGAGCAAATAATAGCAGAGAACTTCCCTAATGTGAGGAAGGAAACAGGCATCAAAGTCCAGGAGGCACAGAGAACCCCTCTTAAAATCAATAAAAATAGGTCAACACCCCGACATCTAATAGTAAAACTTACGAGTCTCAGAGACAAAGAGAAAATCCTGAAAGCAGCTCAGGAGAAGATATATGTAACCTACAATGGTAGAAACATTAGATTGGCAACAGACCTATCCACAGAGACCTGGCAGGCCAGAAAGAACTGGCATGATATCTTCAGAGCACTAAACGAGAAAAATATGCAACCAAGAATACTATATCCAGCTAGGCTCTCATTCAAAATAGAAGGAGAGATAAAAAGCTTCCAAGACAAACAAAAAGGAAAGGAACAGAGACAATATACAGTTAACAGTCACCTTACAGGCAATACAATGGCACTAAATTCATACCTTTCAATAGTTACCCTGAATGTAAACGGGCTAAATGCCCCAATCAAAAGACACAGGCTATCAGATTGGATTAAAAAACAAGACCCATCAATATGCTGTCTGCAAGAGACTCATTTTAGACCCAAAGACACCCCCACATTGAAAGTGAGGGGGTGGAAAACCATTTACCATGCTAATGGACACCAAAAGAAAGCTGGGGTGGCAATCCTTATATCAGACAAATTAGATTTTAAAACAAAAACTGTAATAAGAGATGAGGAAGGACACTATATCCTACTTAAAGGGTCTATCCAACAAGAAGATCTAACAATTGTAAATATCTATGCCCCAACATGGGAGCAGCCAATTATATAAGGCAATTAATAACAAAAGAGAAGAAACACATCGACAACAATACAATAATAGTGAGGGAGTTTAACACACCCCTGACTGAAATGGACAGATCATCTAAGCAAAAGATCAACAAGGAAATAAAGACTTTAAATGACACACTGGACCAAATGGACTTCACAGACATATTCAGAACATTCCATCCCAAAACAACGGAATACACATTCTTCGCTAGTGCCCATGGAACATTTTCCAGAATTGATCACATCCTAGGTCACAAATCAGATCTCAACCGGTACCAAAAGATTGGGACTATTCCCTGCATATTTTCAGACCACAATGCTTTGAAACTAGAACTCAATCACAAGAGGAAAGTTGGAACGAACTCAAATACATGGAGGCTAAAGAGCATCCTACTAAAGAAGGAATGGGTCAACCAGGAAATTAAAGAATTAAAAAAATTCATGGAAACCAATGAAAATGAAAACACAACTGTTCAAAATCTTTGGGATACAGCAAAGGCAGTCCTGAGAGGAAAATATATAGCAATAGAAGCCTTTCTCAAGAAACAAGAAAGGTCTCAAATACACAACCTAACCCTACACCTAAAGGAGCTGGAGAAAGAAGAGCAAATAAAGCCTAAACCCAGCAGAAGAGAAATAATAAAGATCAGAGCAGAAATCAATGAACTAGAAACCAAAAGAACAGTAGAACAGATCAACAAAACTAGGAGATGGTTCTTTGAAAGAGTTAATAAGATTGATAAATCCCTGGCCAGACTGATCAAAAAGAAAAGAGAAATGACCCAAATCATGATTTTGTTGATTTTGTTGATTCACAAAATCATGAGTGAAAGAGGAGAGATCACAACCAACACCAAAGAAAAACAAACCTTATAAGAACATATTATGAGCAACTCTATGCTAGCAAATTAGATAACCCGGAAGAAATGGGTTCATTCCTAGAGATGTATCAACTACCAAAATTGAACCAGGAAGAAATAGAAAACCTGAACAGACCTATAACCACTATGGAAATTGAAGCAGTCATCAAAAATCTCCCAAGAAACAAAAGCCCAAGGCCAGATGGTTTCCCAGGGGAGTTCTATCAGACATTTAAAGAATAATTAATACCTATTCTCCTGAAATTGTTCCAAAAATAGAAATGGAAGGAAAACTTCCAAACTCATTTTATGAGGCCACCATTACCTTGATCCCCAAACCAGACAAAGACCCCATCAAAAAGGAGAATTACAGACCAATATTCTTGATGAACATGGATGCAAAAATTCTCACCAAAATACTAGCCAATAGGATCTAACAGTACATTAAAAGGATTATTCACCATGACCAAGTGGGATTTATCCCTGGGCTGCAAGGCTGGTTCAACATCCGCAAATCAATCAACGTGATACAATACATTAATAAAAGACAGAACAAGAATCATATGATCCTCTCAATAGATGCAGAAAAAGCATTTGACAAAGTACAGCATCCTTTCTTGATCAAAACTCTTCAGAGTATAGTGATAGAGGGTACATACCTCAACATCATAAAAGCCATCTATGAAAAATTTACAGCGAATATCATTCTCAATGGGGAAAAGCTGAGAGCTTTTCCCCTGAGGTCAGGAACGTGGCAGGGATGTCCACTATCACAACTGCTATTCAACATAGTACTAGAAGTCCTAGCCACAGCAATCAGACAACAAAGAGAAATCAAAGGCATCCAAATCAGCAAAGATGAAGTCAAACTCTCACTCTTTGCAGATGATATGATACTGTATATTGAAAACCCAAAAGACTGCACCCCAAAACTACTAGAACTCATACCGGAATTCAGGAAAGTAGCAGGATATAAAATCAATGCACAGAAATCTGTGGCATTCCTATACACAAACAACAAGACAGAAGAGAGACAAATCAACGAGTCGATCCCATTTACAATTGCACCCAAAACCATAAGATACCTAGGAATAAATCTAACCAAAGAGGCAAAGGATCTGTACTCAGAAAACTATAAAATACTCATGAAAGAAATTGAAGAAGACACAAAGAAATGGAAAAACGTTCCATGCTCATGGATTGGGAGAACCAACATTGTGAAGATGTCAATGCTACCTAGAGCAATCTACACATTCAATGCAATCCCCATCAAAATACCATCCATCTTTTTCAAAGAAATGGAACAAATAATCCTAAAATTTGTATGGAACCTGAAGAGACCCCGAATAGCCAGAGGAATATTGAAAAAGAAAAGCAAAGCTGACGGCATCACCATTCCGGACTTCCAGCTCTATTACAAAGCTGTCATCATCAAGACGGTATGGTACTGGCACAAAAACAGACACATAGATCAATGGAACAGAATCGAGAGCCCAGAAATGGACCCTCCACTCTATGGTCAACTCATCTTTGACAAAGCAGGAAAGAATGTCCAATGGCAAAAAGACAGTCTCTTCAACAAATGGTGTTGGGAAATTTGGACAGCCACATGCAGAAGAATGAAACTGGACCATTTCCTTACACCACACACAAAAATAGACAAAATGGTTGAAAGACCTAAACGTGAGACAGGAGTCCATCAAAATCCTAAAGAAGAACACAGGTAGCAACCTCTTCAACCTAAGCCGCAGCAACTTCTTCCTAGAAACATCACCAAAGGCAAGAGAAGCAAGGGCAAAAATGAACTATTGGGATTTCATCAACATAAAAAGCTTTTGCATAGCAAAAGAAACTGTCCACAAAAGCAAAAGACAACCGACAGAATGGGAGAAAATATTTGCAAATGACATATCAGATAAAGGGCTAGTATCCAAAATCTGTAAAGAACTTATCAAACTCAACACCCCAAGAACAAATAATCCAATCAAGAAATGGGCAGAAGACATGAACAAACATTTTTCCAAAGAAGACATCCAAATGGCCAACGGACACATGAAAAAGTGCTCAACATCGCTCGGCATCAGGGAAATCCAAATCAAAACCTCAATGAGATACCTCCTCACACCAGTCAGAATGGGTAAAATTAACAAGTCAGGAAAGGACAGATGTGGCGGGGATGTGGAGAAAGGGGAACCCTCTTACACTGTTTGTGGGAATGCAAGCTGGTGCAACCACTCTGGAAAACCGTATGGAAGTTCCTCAAACAGTTGAAAATAGAGCTACCATACGATCCAGCAATTACACTACTGGGTATTTACCACAAAGGTACAAATGTAAGGATCCGAAGGGGCACGTGCACCCCAATGTTTATAGCAGCAATGTCCACAATAGTCAAAGTGTGGAAAGAGCCAAGACGTCCATCGAGAAATGAATGGATAAAGAAGATTTGATATATATACACAATGGAATATTATGCAGCCATCAAAAGGAATGAGATCTTGCCATTTGCAATGACGTGGATGGAACTGGAGGGTGTTATGCTGAGTGAAATAAGTCAATCAGAGAAAGACATGTATCATATGACCTCACTGATATGAGGAATTCTTAATCTCAGGAAACAAACTGAGTGTTGCTGGAGTGGTGGGGGGTGGGAGGATGGGGTGGCTGGGTGATAGACATTGGGTCGTGTATGTGCTATGGTGAGCACTGTGAATTGTGGAAGACTGTTGAATCAGAGATCTGTACTTCTGATACAAATAATGCAACATATGTTAAGAAAAAAGAAAAAGAAGAAGATAGCAGGAGGGAAAGAATGAAGGAGAATAAGTCGGAGGGGGAGACGAACCATGAGAGACGATGGACTCTGAAAAACAAACTGAGGGTTCTAGAGGGAAGGAAGGTGGAGGGATGGGTTAGTCTGGAGATGGGTATTAAAGAGGGCACATTCTGCGTGGAGCAGTGGGTGTTATGCACAATGAACCATGGAACACTACATCAAGAACTAATAATGTAATGTATGGTGACTAACATAACAATAAAAAAATTTAAGAAAAAAGTACCAACTGATAGGGGTCTACGGACATGCATATGTGTTCCATTATACCTAGCAATGATATCTGGCCTCACAAGTCCCTGAAAAGAAGAAAATTCACTTGGAGGTTCTTTTAAAATAGTCTAAATTTGGTAAGTTGAGGAAAATCAGCATTAGGCAAACCTCTTTTTATGCATCCATTTGAAATTAGAACGATCTTAATGGGTTTGAATGATTTTTTAGGGGTTGCAAACAAAACAAAACAAAACAAAACAAAAACCTTATGGGCCCAGGCAGATTACCTAAGTGAAGCACTAGGTAAGATTTGTGGTGAACTGAAGAACATATGCCTAGTCTAATGACATTCAGGGTTAACAAAAAATGTGAAACACTAGAAGGACTATAGAAAGCATCTGTAACAGAAGCTGGCCCAGAGACGACCAGTTTTTGCCTTTTCTCTATAATCTGAGCAGAAGTCTCCAGTTGCAGGTTGGTTATTTTTTATAAATGAATATTTTAAGATCATTCAACTTTTCTATTTCCCTCTCTTAATTTTTTTTAAGAATCTGTTCATTCAACTCAATTTATTTCAAAGTTACTGGCATAAAGTTGTTTGTCATACCTTCTATGACTTTTTTAAATGTTTATAGAATCTATGGTAATGCTTCATTTTAAATTTCTAACTTTGATTATTTGTGCCTTCTATCTACTTTTCTTGGTGTCTTATCATGGGTTTATTAATTTTGATAGTTTCTCCAAAAATAAACTTTGTTGGTTTTCTTTAAAAAAAAAAAAAAAGAAGTACAGAACAATATCCTTGATGAATATGCATGACAAAATTCTCAACAAGATTCTAGCTAATAGTATCCAATGGTACATTAAAAGGATCATCCAACACAACCAGGTGGAATACATTCCTGGGGTGCAAGGTGGTTCAATATTCGAAAATCAATCAGTGTGATAGAACACATTAATAAAAGAAGAGACAAGAACCCTAGATCCTTTCAATTGATGCAGAAAAAACTTTTGACAAAATACAGCCTCCTTTCCTGATTAAAACTCTTCAGAGTGTAGGGGTAGAGGGAACATTACTCAATTTCATAAAAACCATCTATGAAAAGCTCACAGCGAATATCATTCTCAATGATATTGAGATACATGACAAGGATGCCCACTCTTACCACTCTTGTTCAACATAGTACTAGAAGTCCCAGCATCAGCAATCAGACAACAGAAAGAAATAAAAGGCATTCAAATTGACAAAGAAGAAGTCAAACTCACTCTCTCTTTGTAGATGACATGATACTTTATGTGGAAAACCCAAAAGACTCCACCCCATAATTGTTAGAACTCATAGAGAAATTCAGGAACATGGCAAGATACAAAATCAATGCACAGAAATCAGTTGCTTTTCTATACACTAACAATGTAACTGTAGAAAGAGAAATTAGGGAATTGATGACAATAGCACCAAAAACCATAAGATACCTAGGAACAAACCTAACCAAAGAGGTAAAGGATCTATATTCTAGAAACTACAGAACACTTATGAAAGAAATTGAAAAAGATAAGAAAAGTTGGAAAAATATTCCATGCTCACGGATTGGAAGAATAAACATTGGTAAAATGTCTATGCTGCCCAGAGAAATCCATACTTTCAATACCAACCCAATCAATAGAACAATGGCATTTTTCAAAGAACTGGAACTAACAATCCTAAAATTTGTATGGAACCAGAAAGACCTTTAATCTCCAAGGTTATGTTGAGAAAGAAAAACAACCCTGGGGGCATCACGTTGCCTGATTTCAAGCTATATTACAAAGCAGTTATCACCAAGACAGCATGGTACTGGCACAAAAACAGACACATAGATGAAAGGAACAGAATAGAGAGCCCAGAAATGGACCCTCAACTCTATGGTCAACTGATCTTTGACAAATCAGGAAAAAATATCCAATGGAAAAAAGACAGTCTCTTCAATAAATGGTGCTGGGAAAATTTGACAGCTATATACAGAAGAATGAAACTCGACCATTCTCTTACACCATACACAAAGATAAACTCAAAATGGATGAAAGACCTCAATGTGAGACAGGAATCCATCAAAATCCTAGAGAACATAGGCAGTAACCCCTTTGACATTGGCCATAGCAACTTCTTTCAAGACTTGTCTCCAAAGGCATGGGAAACAAAAGTAAAAATTAACTTTCCAGACTTCATCAAGATAAAAAGTTTCTGCACAGCAAAGGAAAAAGTCAACAAAACAAAGAGGCAACCCACAGAATGGGAGAAGATATTTGCAAATGACATTACAGATAAAAGGCTGGTATCCAAGATCTATAAAGAACTTCTCAAGCTCAACACCCAAAAATAAAATAATCAAGTCAACAATAGGCAGAAGATATGAACAGACACTTCTCCAAAGACATATGTCTGGCTAACAGACACATAAAAAAATGTTCAATATCATTAGCCATTGGGGAAATTCAAATCAAAACCACATTGAGATACCACCTTACACCAGTTAGAATGGCAAGAACTAACAAGGCAGGAAACAACAAATGTTGGTGATGATGTGGAGAAAGGGGAAACTGCCTACAGTGTCAGTAGGAATGCAAGCTATTACAGCCACTTTGGAAAACAGTATGGATGTTCCTCAAAAAGTTAAAAATAGAGCTACCCCGTGACCCAGCAATTACATTACTAGGTATTTATCCCGAAGACACAGATGTACTGAAAAGAAGTGACACATGCACCCAATGTTCATAGCAGCAATGTCTGCAATAGCCAAACTGTGGAAAGAGCCGAGATGCCCTTCAACAGATGAATGGATAAAGAAGATGTGGTTCATATAAACAATGGAATATTACTCAGCCATCAGAAAAGATCAATACCCACCATTTGCATTGACATGGATGGAACTGGAGGGGATAATGCTAAATGAAATAAGTCAAGCAGAGAAAGACAATTATCATATGGTTTCACTTATATGTGGTACATAAGCAATAGCACAGAGGACATTAAAGGAAGGAAGGGAAAACTGAAAGGGGGGGCAGTCAGAGGGGAAGAGGAACCATGAGAGACTATCAACTGTGGGAAACAAATTGAGCATTTCAGAGGGGAAAGGGGTGGCGGGATTGTTAACCCAGTGATGTGTATTAAGGAGAACACATATTGCAATGAGCACTGGGTATTATATGCAAACAATGAATCATGGAACACTACATCCAAAACTAATGAAGTACTGTATGGTGACTAACATAATAAAAAAACAAACAAACATTCTGTGATCCCAGATAAACAAAAATTAACATAAAATTCAAAAGAATCTTTACTGAGTATAGGAGATGAGACATAAATGGAGAGAAAGCAACAATAGTAGGGATTCCACTTAAATTCTAGCATTAAATTACACATACCCACACAGACACATACATCCCAAGACACGTTGAAAATGAAATGTTTCTTTCATCTGAATCCTTCCAATTCCAGCTAAAACAATCCTTAGAGACCTCATCTGAGAACAACTAAAAAAAAAAAAAAAAGTTGTGAATGCACAAACAGGCTTCTTTGTGCATATACAAGGTATATGACTCCTTTTATTAAAATAGAGACATAAAATTAAAACAAAAACACAATAAGAACTCATGAGAGTCTTGGGCTGATATTTAGGATTCAAATAATAAACTAGCCATGAGAATTTGAAATGAGTAATTAAAGAAACCAAAGAAATTAATCCTTACACCTTCTAAAAGAGACAGTTTATGAAATCAGGGCTAGTTTCTTTAAAGTACTACATTAAGTATAGAATCTGTTGCTGACATCAGCATGACTATATTGAGAAAGTCTTTATCTCTCATGAGGAATATGACATGGTAAATTGTTTAGATCAAATGTCAGGAAGATTTATTCAAAATCTTTACAAGAAAATTGTGAATTTATATGAATTTGTCCTGTCTGATCTATAAATAAACATGAGTGAATAAATGGAAGATCAGCTTTGTCATGAGTAATCAGAGACTGTAGATGAAATAGTTAGGGATGGATAGATACTGAAAATAAGGACAAATGCATGCTAAATTATTATCTTTGAATTATAAGTCTAAAAATATCTTAACTCACAAGACTTAATGATTAAAAAAATGATAATTTAAGGAAGGATGGGGGAGTAGAAGCATCCTGAGCTCACCCTGTCCCATGTTTTCAATCAGATATCAGTCCATATCCAAATCAATAAACAGAAGAGTGATCCAAAGCCTGGCAGAACAAACTCCACAACTAAATATCAGAGAAGAAGCTGCCTCTGAAAGATTAGGAAGGTCAGAAAGGCAGAGGGAGTTTGCCTGCAGAAGGGAGGGATCTGTGCACACAGAGAGGGCAGAGAAATGAGCCCTCCCACCAAGGACCTCACACAAGGAGAATAATCCCCATAATATTTGGGTTTAAAAATCAGAAGGGCTGAATTCCATAAGGTTGTAAAACCAGTGGGACTTGGAAACTGGAATTTTAAAAGTCAGCTGATTCAGCACTCTACAAGCCTGAAGGGTGAATGATAGCTGGGACTCTGCCCTTGAAGAGAGAGTAGCCTGCCTAGAGAGGCAACATGAAAATAGCAGTTTACACAACAGCACAGGGCAAATGGGAGACAAATTTGGCAGGTTTCATTTCCCTCCCCAAGCCCCATCATAAACACAGACACACCTGCAGGAGGTGGGGTGCACAGACACTGGATGCCTAATGGGCTACCAGTGTGTAGTGCTCAAGAGTCCTCTTGAGTACTTGCCCACTTCAAGCTTGCTAGCCTTGGCCCTGGGCTCAGGGCAGATTTTATTAAAGCTTGGTATGTGTACCATTCAGCCCTCAGGTGCACTGTTGCCACTACACTATGTCATTCACCCTGCCACACCCAGGTATGCTTCTCCAGCCATCATCGCATGCCTGCCCAGCTGCAAGCCTGTACAGCCATGCACCCCTAGGTGCCGATGGGCACCACTGTGCCCATCTGCTACCCCAGGCTCAAACATGCACTGCACCCAGCCCTGAGCTTGGGCCACCCTGACATGAAGGCCCTAGGTGTTACAGTGCTGGGATTGGTAGCCCAGCACACATTTTGTTAACACCACCACCCTGTTCCCAAGTTCCTCCATGGGCATGCCACTCAAAGCTGACCTACCTGGGTTCCATTAATATCTCAGAGCAAGCATAGCCCACAATAGACAGAGAGAGTGCAGACAACTGCACTGAAAGATAAAGTGACTCAGACACAACAGCAGGGTATAAGCAACACATATAGAATACTCTTCTGAAGTGCCAGGTTCTGGTGAAGAGGGGACACTGCACGGCAGGGCACTCCAGGACCTCCTCTTCATGAAGTCACTATTTTCAAGAGCAGTAGACATAGCTGACTTTCTTAAAACACAGGAACAGACACAGAGAGGGAGAAAAAATGAGAAGACAGAAATTTACCTCAAATGAAAGAATAAGACAAGGCCACAGCCCGAGATCAAAGTGAAACAGATATAAGTAACATACCTAATAGAGAATTTAAAGAAATGATCATAAGGATACTCACTGGACTTGAGAAAAGAAAGGAAGATATGAGTGAGACCCTTAACACAGAAATAAGGAAGGGAAAAATGAAGGGGGGCGGAATCAGAGGGAGAGATGAACCATGAGAGACTATGGACTCTGAGAAACAATTTGAGGGTTTTAGAGGGGATGGTGTGGGGGATGGGTTAGCCTGGTGATGGGTATTAAAGAGGGTACATACTGGGTGGAGCACTGGTGTTATATGCAAACAATGAATCATGGAACACTACATCAAAAACTAATGATGTAATGTATGGTGATTAACATAATATTAAAAAAAAAAGGAATGTCAAAGGGGAATCTTTGAGTGGAAGGAAAGACCATGTGTGAGAGAATAAAAAGGAAAAGCAATAAAACAAAAACAAAAGTGGTAAGCAAATTCAGGAGGATCAAAATCATACCAAGTACGTTTTCTGACCCCAACACTATGAAACTGGAAGTTAACATAAGAAAAAAATCTAGAAATATCACAAATACATGGAAGTTAAAGAACATGCTACTAAACAATGAATGGGTCAACCAAAACATGAAGAAAGACATAACAAAGTACATGGAAACAAATGAAAATGAAAACAAATGATCCAAAGCCTCTGAGATGCTGCAAAGGTGGTTCTAAGAGGGAAGTTTATAGAATACAAGTCTAACTCAAGAAGCCAGAAAAATCTCAGATAAACTACCTAAACTTGCATGTAATGGAGCTAGGAAAAGAACAACAAACAAAACCTAAAACCAGCAGAAGGAAGGAAATAATAAAGATTAGAGAAGAAATAAATGATACAGAATCTACAAAACAGACAAACAAACCCAATAGAACAGATCAATGAAACCACAAGGTGGCTCATTGAAAAAAAAATAAAATTGATAAAACTCTGACCAGACTAATGAAGCAAAAGAGAGAGATAAGACTCAAATAAATAAATAAAATCACAGATAAGAAAGGAGAAATAACTAACACCACACAAAAACAATAATCATAAGAGATTTATTATGAAAAACTATATGCCAAAAAATTGGACAGCCTAAAAGAAATGAATAAATTCCTAGAAACATATAAACTACTAAAACTGAAACAGGAAGAAATAGAAAATTCAAACAGAACAACAACCAGCAAAGAAATTGAATCAGTAATCAAAAATCTCCCAACAAACAAAAGCCCAGGACCAGATGGTTTCAAAAACAAATTCTAGCAGACATTTAAAGAAGAATTAATACCTATTCCTCTCAAACTATTCCAAAAGATAGAAAAGAAGGAAAACATTCAAATTAATTCTATGAACTCACCATTACCTTAATACCAAAACCAGATAAACACACCACTAATAAAAGAGAACTACAGGTCAATATCCCTGATAAACATAGATGCAAAATCCTAAACAAAATACTAACAAGCTGAATCCACAATACTTTAAAAAAAATCATTCACCACTACCAAGTGGGATTTATTCCTCGCTTGCAAGGGTGATTCAATATTTGCAAATCAATCAGTGTGATACATCACATTAATAAAAGAAAGGTTAAGAACCATATGATCATTTCAATAGATGAAGAAAAAGCATTTGACAAAGTACAACATCTGCTCATACTAAAAGCCCTCAACAAATTAAGTTTAAAGGGAACATACAGCAACAAAATAAAGACAATCTATCAAAAACCCATAGCAAATACCATCCTCAATGGAGAAAAACTGAGAGCTTTTCCCCTAAGGTCAGGAAGAAGACAAGAATGTCCATTCTCACCACTTTTATTCAACATAGTCCTGGAAGTCCTAGCCCCACCAATCAGACAACAAAAAGAAATAACAGGCACCCAATCAGCAAGGAAGAAGTAAAATTTCCACTACTTGCAGATGACATGATACTCTATGTAGAAACCCAAAAGATTCTACCAAAAACTACTAAAACTGAGAAGCAAATTCAGTAAATTTATAGGATACAAAATCAATTTACAGAAGTCTGTTGCATTTCTATACACCAATAATGAAGCAGCAGAAAGAGAAATTGAGAAAACCTAACCAAAGAGGAATAAACCTAACCAAAGAGGTGAAAGACCTGTACTCTGAAAACTATAAAACACTGATTAAAGAAAATGAAGATGACACAAAGAAATGGAAAAACATTCCATACTCATGGATTGGAAGAAAAATTTTGTTAAAATGTCTCTACTACCTAAAACAATCTACACATTTAATGCAATCCCTATCAAAATATCAACAGTGTTTTTCAGAACTAGAACAAACAATACTAAATTTTGTATGGAACTACAAAAGACCCCAAATAGCCAATGCAATCTTAAAAAAGAAAGTCAAAGTTGGAGGCATCACAATTTCAGACTTCAAGTTATATTACAACTTTGTAATATATTTGTAATATATTACAACTTTGTATATAACTGGCACAAAATAGACACATAGATCAATGGAACAGAATAGAAAGTCGAGGAACAAACCCACAACTATGCGGTCAATTAATCTTTGACAAAGCAGGATAGAATATTCAATGGACAAAAGACATACTCTTCAACAAATGGTGTTGGGAAAACTGAACAGCAATGCAAAAGAATGAAACTGGACCACTTTCTTACATCATACACAAATAAATTCAAAATGGATTAAATACCTAAATGTGAGACCTGAAACCATAAAAATCCTAAAAGAGAGCAGTAATTTCTGTGACATTGGTCATAGTAACTTTTATCTAGATAGGTCTCCTGAAGCAAAGGAAAGAAAAGCAAAAATGAACTATCAGGACTACATCAAAATTAAAAGCTTCGGTACGGTGGGGGAAACAGCAAAACTAACAGGCCACCTATAGAATGGGAGCAAATTTTTGCAAATGACATATCTGATAAAGGGTTAGTATCCAAAATATATAAAGAACCGATACAACTCAACATCCTAAAAACCAAATAATCCAATTAAAAGTGGGCAGAAGACATAAGCAGACATTTTTTTCTGCATAAGATACCCACATGGCAAGAGACACATGAAAAGAATTGCAACATCACATATCATCAGGGCAATGCAAATCAAAACTACAAGGTGATAGATAGCACCTCACACTTGTCAGAATGGGTAAAATCAACAACACAAGACACAACATGTGTTAGGATTTGGAGGAAAAGAAACCCTTTTGTATTGTTGGTGGAAATGCCAACTGGTGCAGCCCCTCTGGAAGATAGTTTGGAGGTTCCTCAAAATTTAAAAATAAAACTACTTTATGATCTGGAAATATTACTACTGGGTATTTACCCAAAGAATACAAGAACACTAATTCAAAGGGATATACGCATCTCTGCATTTATTGCAGCATTATTTACAATAGCCAAATTATGGAAACAGCCCTTGTCTATTGATTGATGAATAAACAAGAAGTCTATATATATACAATGGAATTTTATTCAGCCATAAAAAAGAATGAAACCTTGCCATTTGCAATGTTGTGGATTGAGCTAGAGTATAATGCTAACTGAAATCAGTCAGATAAAGATAAATACCTGGGCGCCTGGGTGGCTCAGTTGGTTAAGTGACTGCCTTTGGCTCTGGTCATGATCCCAGGGTCGTGGGATCGAGCCCTGCATGGGGCTCCCTGCTCGGCGGGAAGCCTCCTTCTCCCTCTCCCACTCCTCCTGCTTGTGTTCCCTCTCTCGCTGTCTCTCTCTCTCTCTCTGTCAATTAAATAAATAAATAAAATCTTAAAAAAAAAGATAAATACCATATGATTTCAGTCATATGTGCAATTTAAGAACAACAAAAAACAAGCAAAAGGAAAAAAATAAGAGAGAGATAAGACAAAGCAACAAATACTCTTAATTATAGAAAACAAAATATATGGTTACCAGAGGGGAGGGGAGTGGGGGCTGGCTTAAATAGGTGATGGGGATCAAGGAGTGCATTTGTCATGATAAGCACAGTATACTGTTCAGAAGTGTTGAATTACTATATTGTACACCTGAAACTAATATAACACTGTAGGTTAACCAACTGGAATTAAAATAAACACCTAAAAAGCATAGTAACATATATTATTAAAAACGATTATTTTTTTCTGAAGTATTGGCTTTGGGTTTGTTCTAAAAATTTTTTTTGAAGTCCATTATTGTGTAAAAGTTCTGGTAATGAAGTTACTACATTCACTCATAGAATTCTCTTCCCAAGTAAATGACAGAAATCCTGGAAAATAAATTAATAACATTGAAATATTTACGCAAATATCTAGTAAATATACATTTTTTCTGTTTTTGATAAAGTCATTAAGTGATTAACATGAAATATATGTAAAATTTTTAAATGATAAATCCCCAATAATCTAAAATTTATTTTTTAAGTTTTTATTTTAATTCTAGTTAGTTAACATACTGTGTTATATTAGTTACAGGTGTACAATATAGTGATTCAGCAATTCCATACATCACCCAGTGCTCATCAAGACAAGTGCATTCCTTAATCTCCATCACCTAATTCACCCATCCCCCCACCCACTTCTCTGATAATCATCAGTTCGTTCTCTTTAGTTAAGAGCCTATTTCTTATTTTGTCTCTCTCCCTCTTTTTTTCCCTCTCTCCTTATTTGTTTGGTTTCTTTTTTTTAAATCAATATTGTATAAATTTATTTTGTTAAAAAATAAAAAAATAACAAGTATACAATCTTCAAATCAAAGGCACATATCTTCAATAGTACCAACAAGGTAAAATCATTTTTTTATACCAATGGACTCTTCTTTGTTCCTGGCCTACTGAACAGGTATGTAGGATTCTCCTTATTATGCAAAATGCTCCAGGACCAGCATTTCTCTATGTCCTGAGACTTCTAACCATCCTATTCTTTCTATATCCCACTCTTACCTCCATTTCTTATCCATCCTTGCTTTTGTCTCTCCCCTACCCCCCTCTGTCATTTTCATTCCACTCCCATCTCCAGTCCTGTATGAGCAGATGGTGCAAGCAGATGCCCAGTTGTTTGGTTTCTTAAAATTTAAAACTTATATCTGTTTCACTTAGATCTTTGGCCATGGCCCAGTACTCTTCTTTCATTTGGAATAAATTTCTATCTTCTCATTTTGTCTAAGTCTCTGTGCCTGATTCTGTATGTAGGGAAGTCAACTAAATCTTGTGTTCTTGAGGGTAAGGGCCTTATGAAGAAGAGGTCCTGTAGTACCTTGCAGTGTAGGGTCTCCTGTTACCCAGGGCCTGGCACTTCAAGGAGTGCTTGTTGCTCCAACGGATGCTTGGTGCACTCTGCTATTGTGTCCTGGCCACTTGCTTTATCCTTCAGACCAGTTGTCTGTAGACTCTCTTTGCTTGTTGTAGGCAGTATTTGGTCCCTGGCCTGAATATGGTGCATTTTAGGTAGGTGTGCTCTGGTCTGCTTATGAAATGAAACCTGTTGCTACTGCTGCAGGAATCAAGGCTCTGCAAAACTCCTGAGTCAGGAGATGCAATGTGGACAGGAGTTTGACCTGGTCTTCTGGGGTAGGGGGCCCACTACCCTAGAACTGAGGCAGTCATGAGTGGGAAGGGCAGTTCCACTGGAGTGCAGGGTGTGGACAGGGCTTGGTTTAAGCTAGGTAGGTAGCAAGTGTTAGTACTGAACTGGTTCCTTCAGGTGGTCTATGTCTCTACTGATAGGAGGGGCAAGAAATTTGCACCTGTCAGTTTCTTTGTTCCTGGAGAGATCTTTCCATGAACTCTGCCTCTCTGGGACACACTATAAGATGAGCAAATAACCTCCCCATTGAGTGTGCAGGCACTTTTCAGAATAGCTATTTCCACAGTGTATGTCCAAAGGCTGTTTGCCTTGCCTTCTCTCTAAGAGTAGCCCCAATGCCTCCAGGCTCTCCCCAAGCCAAGCCTGCTGACCTTTACAACTCCAGGCTTTAAGCCCCACTGGTTGCAAGAACTCATGAAATTTAGTCCCTGTCACTTTCCAAGCTAATTGCTATGGGGATCTGTTTTCCCAGGATGCTGCCCTGTGTTTAGTCTGTCTCTTGCCCTTCTCCACGACCACACCTCCCTTCCTACTGCAATAACCACAATCAGTTTCTCTCCCAAACTTCTTCTCTATACTTCTTACCTTCTTCAACATGGCCTTTTCTCTACCTTTAGTTGTGTAGTTTGTTCTGCCAGCCTTCAGGTTGATTTCTGGGGTATTTAAGATGATATGATAGTTATCTAGTTGAATTTGCAAGATGAGTTGAGCCTAGGGTTCTCCTACTCTGCTGCCACCTTCCCCTCAAAGAAATTCTTAAGGGAGAAGTTTTTGTTGTTTAGAAATACAAATTTGAGGATCTTTTTTGATGAGGAGCTAAGTTCCCTTACATAACCAGGATTACAATGGCAAAACAAAGAATGAACTGTATAGAGTGCTGAGTAATAAACTAAGAGGAATATAAAGTTAACACTTCCTTGGGAAAAGGAGCATGGTAGACACAGATACAGAGATAAAAAAGAAAAGAAATTCCAAGAATATGTTACCCCAAAGACACAGATGTGGTGAAAAGAAGGGCCATATGCACCCCAATGTTTATAACAGCAATGTTCACAATAGCCAAACTGTGGAAGGACACAAGATGCCCTTCAACATACTAATGGATAAAGAAGACATGGTTCATATATACAATGGAATATTACTCAGCCATCAGAAAGGATGAATACCCAACTTTTACATCAGCATGGATGGGACTGGAAGAGATTATGCTAAGTGAAGTAAGTCAAGCAGAGAAAGTCAATTATCATATGGTTTCACTTATTTGTGGAACATAAGGTATAGCATGGAGGACATTAGGAGAAGGAAGGGAAAAATGAAGGGTGGGAAATCGGAGGGGGGAGATGAACCATGAGAGACTATGGACTCTGAGAAACAAATTGAGAGTTTTAGAGGGGAGGGAGTGGGGGGATGGGTTAGCAGGGTGATGGGTATTAAGGAGGGGATGTATTGTATCAAGTACTGGGTGTTATACGCAAACAATGAATCATGAAACGCTACATCAAAAACTAATGAAGTACTGTATGGTGACCAACATAACATAATAAAATAAAATTTAAAAAAAGAATATCAAACTTGATTAGAATTTAGGACTTTACATCCATATTCAATTCAACCATCACAATAACCTTGGGAGATACGCAAAATCACACAGAGAATTGCTTCTAGCAAGTTAACTTAATTAAAAAGATTTTGCAATTTTATTGAGATATTCTAACATTAATTGGAGATTGTATATTTCCATTGAAGCCTTCATTTTGTAAAAATAATTATTTTAAAAATATATTGAAAACATACCAGGTTTAAAAAAAAACAAAAACATTCTTTATCTTCTTTTTGTTTCTTATTCTTTGCCATTTAGCTACCATGACTTGACTATTTTAAAAATCCACATTCTGCCTTATGTGCATATTCCCTTGCACATACTGTGCTTTCCACCACAAAAATCTTCTTTTTTGAATCAGGTGAATTTTTTACTCATCATTCAAAACAGATCTCAATATCAAACCCTCCAGAACCCTCTCAAATCTCAACGATTCTTGGTAAAGTCAATCATTTTGTCATCTGTACTGTCTTTTATCTTCAACAAAATTCAATTATTTTATTTTTTTATCTTTTTTTATTCAAGTGGAATTAACATATGTTATATTAGTTTCAGGTGTACAATATAATGATTCAACAATTCTATAAATTACTCAGTGATATCATAATGAATGTTCTCTTAATCCCCTTCACCTATTTCACCCGTTCCCCATCTGCTTCCCCTCTGGCAACTGAAATTTGTTCTCTATATTCTTGAGTTTGTCTCTTTGTTTCTTTGTTCATCTGTTTGGTTTCTTAAATTCCACATGCCTGAAGTCATATGGTCTTTATCTTTCTTTCACAGACTTATTTCACTTATCATTATGCTCTCTAGGTCCAATCCACGTTGTTGCAAATGGCAAAATTTAATTCTTTGTTATGGCTGAGTAACAGTCCATTATATATATGTACTTATGTATATATACATTATGTATATATATATGCCACATCTTTTTTTTTTTTTACTCAGTATTATGCTTTTTTATTGTTATGTTAATCACCATATATTACATCATTAGTTTTTGGTGCAGTGTTCCATGATTCATTGTTTGTTCATAACACCCAGTGCTCCATGCAGAACGTGCCCTCCTCAATACCCATCACCAGGCTAACCCATCCCCCTACCCCCCTCCCCTCTAGAACCCTCAGTTTGTTTTTCAGAGTCCATCATCTCTCATGGTTCGTCTCCCCCTCTGACATACTCCCCTTTTCTTCCTCTCCTGTTATCTTCTTCTTTTCTTTTTTCTTAAAATATGTTGCGTTATTTGTTTCAGAAGTACAGAACTGTGATTCAACAGTCTTGCACAATTCACAGTGCTCACCGTAGCACATACCCTCCCCAATGTCTATCACCCAGCCACCCCATCCCTCCCACCCCCAACCACTCCAGTAACACTCAGTTTCTTTCCTGAGATTAAGAATTCCTCATATCAGTGAGGTCATGTGATACATGTCTTTCTCTGATTGACTTATTTCACTCAGCATAACACCCTCCAGTTTCATCCACGTCGTTGCAAATGGCAAGAGCTCATTCCTTTTGATGGCTGCATAATATTCCATTGTGTATATATACCACATCTTCTTTATCCATTCATCTGTCAATGGACATCTTGGCTCTTTCCACAGTTTGGCTATTGTGGACATTGCTGCTATAAACATTGGGGTACACGTACCCCTTCGGGTCCCTACATTTGTATCTTTGTGGTAAATACCCAGTAGTGCAATTGCTGGATCGAATGGTAGCTCTAATTTCAACTGTTTCAGGAACCTCCATACTGTTTTCCAGAGGGGTTGCACCAGCTTGCATTCCCACCAACAGTGTAGGAGGGTTCCCCTTTCTCCACATCCCTGCCAATATCTGTCGTTCCCTGACTTGTTAATTTTAGCCATTCTGACGGGTGTGAGGTGGTATCTCATTGAGGTTGTGATTTGGATTTCCCTGATGCCGAGCGATGTTGAGCACTTTTTCATGTGCCTGTTGGCCATTTGGATGTCTTCTTTGGAGAAATGTCTGTTCATGTCTTCTGCCCATTTCTTGATTGGATTATTTGTTCTTTGGGTGTTGAGTTTGATAAGTTCTTTATAGATTTTGGATACTAGCCCTTTATCTGATATGTCATTTGCAAATATTTTCTCCCATTCTGTCGGTTGTCTTTTGGTTTTGTGGACTGTTTCTTTTGCTGTGCAAAAGCTTTTGATCTTGATGAAATCCCAATAGTTCATTTTTGCCCTGGCTTCCCGTGCCTTTGGTGATGTTTCTAGGAAGAAGTTGCTGCGGCTAAGGTCGAAAAGGTTGCTACCTGTGTTCTCCTTTAGGATTTTGATGGACTCCTGTCTCACGTATAGGTCTTTCAACCATTTGGAGTCTATTTTTGTGTGTGGTGTAAGGAAATGGTCCAGTTTCATTCTTCTGCATGTGGCTGTCCAATTTTCCCAACACCATTTGTTGAAGAGACTGTCTCTTTTCCATTGGACATTCTTTCCTGCTTTGTCAAAGATAAGTTGACCATAGAGTTGAGGGTCCATTTCTGGGCTCTCGATTCTGTTCCATTGATCGATGTGTCTGTTTTTGTGCCAGTACCATACTGTCTTGATGATGACAGCTTTGTAATAGAGCTGGAAGTCCGGATTTGTGATGCCGCCAGCTTTGCTTTTCTTTTTCAGTATTCCTCTGGCTATTCTGGGTCTCTTCTTGTTCCATACAAATTTTAGGATTATTTGTTCCATTTCTTTGAAAAAAGTGGATGGTATTTTGATGGGGATTGCATTGAATGTGTAGATTGCTCTAGGTAGCATTGACATCTTCACAATGTTGATTCTCCCAATCCATGAGCATGGAACGTTTTTCCATTTCTTTGTGTCTTCTTCAATTTCTTTCATGAGTATTTTATAGTTTTCTGAGTACAGATCCTTTGCCTCTTTGGTTAGATTTATTCCTAGGTATCTAATGGTTTTGGGTGCAATTGTAAATGGGATCGACTCCTTGATTTGTCTCTCTTCTGTCTTGTTGTTGGTGTATAGGAATGCCACTGATTTCTGTGCATTGATTTTATATCCTGCTACTTTACTGAATTCCTGTATGAGTTCTAGCAGTTTTGGGGTGGAGTCTTTTGGGTTTTCCACATACAGTATCATATCATCTGCAAAGAGTGAGAGTTTGACTTCCTCTTTGCTGATTTGGATGCCTTTGATTTCTTTTTGTTGTCTGATTGCTGTGGCTAGGACTTCTAATACTATGTTGAATAGCAGTGGTGAGAGTGGACATCCCTGCCGCGTTCCTGACCTTAGGGGAAAAGCTCTCAGCCTTTCCCCATTGAGGATGATATTCGCTGTAGGTTTTTCATAGATGGCTTTTATGATATTGAGGTATGTACCCTCTATCCCTATACTCTGAAGAGTTTTGATCAAGAAAGGATGCTGTATTTTGTCAAATGCATGCCACATCTTCTTTATCCATACATCTATTAATGGACACTTGGACTGCTTCCATAATTGGGCTATTGGAAATAACGCTGCAATAAACATAAGGGTGCAGATGCATATATCTTTTTAAATTACTGTTTTCATTTCTTTTTGGGGAGGGATAAATACCCAGTAGTGGACTTATTGGATCATATGGTAATTCTTTTTTTTTGACGAACCTCCATACTGTTGTCCACAGTAATTGTACCAGCTTGTATTTGTACCAACAATGCATGCAAAGTTCTTTTTTTCTCCACATCCTTGCCAACACTGTTGTTTCTTGTGTTTTTTTATTGAAGCCATTCTGACATGTATAAGGTGATATCTCATTGTCGTTTTGATTTTCATTTACCTGGTGATGAGTAATATTGAGCATTTTTACATGTGTCTCTTGGCCACATGTATGTCTTCTTTGGAAAAATGTCTATTCATGTCATCTGCCCATTTTTAACTGGATTATTTATGGTTGTTTTCAATGTTGACTCGTATAAGATTTTTATTTATTTTGGAGATTAACTCCTTATCAGATATATTATTTGCAAATATCTTCTTTCATTTGGTAGGTTATATTTTTGTTTTTGTTTTGTTTTTAAAGATTTTATTTATTCATTCAACAGATAGAGAGCACAAGTAGGCAGAGTAGCAGGCAGAGGGAGAGGGAGAAGCAGGTTCTCCACTGAGCAGGGAGCCGGACATGGGGCTCGATCCCAGGACCCCAGGATCATGACCTGAGCCAAAGGTAGCCATTTAACAGACTGAGCCACCCAGGTGCCCTATATTTTTGTTTTGTTAATGGTTTCCTTCACTGTGCAAAACTTTTGTTTTGATGTAATCCCAATAGTTTATTTTTGCTCTTTTTCCTTTACCTGAGGAGACATATCCAGAAAATGTTTCTACCACTGATGCCAATGTTTTCTTCTAGGAATGTATGGTTTCACGTCTCACATTTAGCTCTTCAATCCATTTTTAGTTTATTCTTGTGTATGGTGTAAGAAAGTGGTCCACTTTCATTCTTTTGCACATAGCTGCCCAGTTTTCCCAACACCATTTATTGAAGAGACTTGTCTTTTTCCTATTGTATATTTCTGTCTCCTTTGTCATAGATTAATCAACTAATGAGCTTATTTCTGGATTCTCTATTCTGTTCCATTAATCTATGTGTCTATTTTTGTGCCAGTACCATATTGTTTTTATTACTACAGATTAGTAAATTTTGAAATGTGGGTTTGTGATACCTACAGTTTTGTTCATTCTTTTCAAGATTTCTTTGGCTATTTGAGGTCTTTTGTGGTTTCATACAAATTTTAAGTTTATTCTGGTTTTATGGAAAATGTTAATATTTTGATAGAAATTGAATTAAATCTGTTGATTACTTTGGGTAATATGAACATTTTAACAATATTAGTTTTCTCAACCCATGAGCATGGAATATCTTTCCATTTGTTTGTGTCATCTGCAACTTTTTTTCATCAATGTTTTATTGTTTCCCTAGTACACAGTATACTTTCCAGAGCACCTTTGTGTTTCAGGGTGTCTCCTAAGTGTGTTGCATGCACCCTACTATTGTGGTTGAGCTACATTTGCCTTCAGTCCAGTTGGCTACAATGGCCTCCTTTACCTGTTGTGAGAAGGATTTTGTCCCTATGTTAAGGGGCAAGTATGGAGCCATGTTGGGCTTGTAGCTGGTTCAGACCAGATGCTGGCCCTTAGCCCATTTGCCACACTGAACCAGAGTTTTCTCTCCCTGCATTGTCTCCTGAGAGGCTTTTGTTGGTGGGTGGGTCCTGTAGTCAGACCAAATGTCTACCTCTAGTCTATCTTTTGGGGTTTCAGTGACCCCCTAAATGCAGGGCTCTCTTCTTGTGTTGTTCCCTATGATTTTTTGTCCGTTTGTGGACAAGACCAGCTGTCAGATCAGATGTCTGTCCCCAGCCCATTTCTGAGGCTACATGAAACTTGTGTATGTGGTTTTCTTCTCTCTCTCCAGGGCAGGAGTGACCTTGGAGTGGTACTGGTCAAAACAGGGCTGCTTGCAGAATGAATCTTTAGGCACTACTTTGGAGGGACTCCTGCTGAGTTGGGTGTGTTGGATGGAGAGTCCATAGGAGAATATGGGGGCATTTTCTGGGTTACTTGATATGCCTGTTACCTAGGTATATCTGTGGGAGGAGGTGAGCTTAGGGTAATCCTACTCTGTCATCTTCCCAGGCTGTTCAGCAAAATTCTATTCTTACCTTTAATACATGGTACCTTATTTGTCCATATGTCTGGTTTTGTGAGCAGGGACCATATTATATCCTCAAAACCTACATCAGTGAATTAGTAAAGGAATCTTATTAGAGTTTCAATAAATGTTTTTTAAGTTCAATTGAATTAAATTGATGTAGACTGGCATGGAACCTAAAATTTTCATATTTTTGTAATATGTAAATAATAACCTTTATTGAGTCAGTAACATTTAATGTCACCAAGAAAAAAAAAACAATGTCGTAAATTAAAATTGAATTAAAAATTTAACTTTACTTTAAAAAGTATTAGTTGTCCACAATCTAGAGATCAATCAGAAATTGATCCTAGTTATATATGTATAAGATGAAATATATATTCATATGCAAAATGAAAGGTGCCATCCTATATGTTAGTGAGGATATATGCATCTTTTCTGATTTTATGATTCAAAGTGTTTTATCCAAATTCAGAGATTCTACTCTAGTCTCAATAAGTAGAGTGTTTTAGATTAATGATATGGGAGAAGTTCAATAACATTTTACTTTTTAAAAAATTTTTATTATGTTATATTAATCACCATATATTACATCATTAGTTTTTGATGTAGTGTTCCATGATTCATTGTTTATGTATAACACCCAGTGCTCCATGCAGAACGTGCCCTCTTTAATACTCATCACCAGGCTAACCCATCCCCCCACGCCCCTCCCCTCTAGAACCCTCAGTTTGTTTCTCAGAGTCCATGGTCTCTCATGGTTCATCTCCCCCTCTGATTCTCCCCCTTCATTCTTCCCCTACTGCTATCTTCTTTTTTTTTCTTTTAATATATAATGTATTATTTGTTTCAGAGGTACAGGTCTGTAATTCAACAGTCTTACACAATTCACAGCACTCACCATAGCACATACCCTCCCAAATGTCTATCACACAGCCACCCCATCCCACCCACCCCCAACAACTCCAGCAACCCTCAGTCTGTTTCATGAGATTAAGAATTCCTCATATCAGTGAGGTCATATGATACATGTCTTTCTCTGATTGACTTATTTTGCTCAGCATAATACCCTCCAGTTCCATCCATGTTGTTGCAAATGGCAAGATTTCACTCCTTTTTGATGCCTGCATAGTATTCCATTTTATATATATATTATATATATATTATATATATATAATATATATATATATATATATACCACATCTTCTTTATCCATTCTTCTGTCGATGGACATCTTGGCTCTTTCCACAGTTTGACCGTTGTGGACATGCTGCTATAAACATTGGGGTGAATGTACCCCTTCGGATCTCTACATTTGTATGTTTGGAATAAATACCCAGTAGTGCAATTGCTGGGTTGTACAGTAGCTCTATTTTCAACTTTCTGAGGAACCCCCATACTGTTTTCCAGAGTGGCACCAGCTTGCATTCCCACCAACAATGTAGGAGGGTTCCCCTTTCTCCGCATCCCCACCAACATCTGTCCTTCCCTGACTTGTTAATTTTACCCATTCTGACTGGTGTGAGGTGGTATCTCATTGAGGTTTTGATTTGGATTTCCCTGATGCCGAGCGATGTTGAGCACTTTTTCATGTGTCTGTTGGCCATTTGGATGTCTTCTTTGGAAAAATGTCTGTTCATGTCTTCTGCCCATTTCTTGGTTGGATCATTTGTTCTTTGGGTGTTGAGTTTAAGAAGTTCTTTACAGATTTTGGATACTAGCCCTTTATCGGATATGTCATTTGCAAATATCTTCTCCCATTCTGTGGGTTGTCTTTTGGTTTTGTGGACTGTTTCTTTTGCTATGCAAAAGCTTTTTATCTTGATGAAATCCCAATAGTTCATTTTTGCTCTTGCTTCCCTTGCCTTTGGTGATGTTTCTATGAAGAAGGTGCTGCGGCTGAGGTCAAAGAGGTTGCTGCCTTTGTTCTCCTTTAGGATTTTGATGGATGCCTGTATCACATTGAGGTCTTTTAACCATTTTGAGTCTATTTTTGTGTGTGGTGTAAGGAAATGGTCCAGTTTCATTCTTCTGCATGTGGCTGTCCAATTTTCCCAACACCATTTGTTGAAGAGACTGTCTTTTTGCCATTGGACATTCTTTCCTGCTTTGTCAAAGATAAGTTGACCATAGAGTTGAGGGTCCATTTCTGGGCTCTCGATTCTGTTCCATTGATCTATGTGTCTGTTTTTGTGCCAGTACCATACTGTCTTGATGATGACAGCTTTGTAATAAAGCTGGAAGTCTGGAATTGTGATGTTGCCAGCTTTGCTCTTCTTTTTCAACATTCCTCTGGCTATTCGGGCTCTTTTCTGGTTCCATACAAATTGAGTTTTCAATTCTCTTCCATTGGCTTATTTGTCTGTTTTTATGCCAATAGCCATACAATTTTGATGATTATAACTTTACTGTACAGCTTGAAATCAGGGTATGTGATGTCCCTTGGCCTTGCTATTCTTTTTAAAGTTTCTTGGCTATTCAGGGTCTTTTGTAGTTCTTTATAAATTTTAGAAGAGTTTTTTCTACTTCTGCAATAAGTGCCATTGAAATCTTGTTAGGGATTACATTGAATCTATAGATTGGCTTTTGATAGTATTGATAGTATTGACATTTTAACAATATTAACTCTTCCAATCCATAAACATAGAATACGTTTCATTTTATTTGTGTCTTCTTTGACTTCTTTCATCAATTTCTTGCAGTTTTCAAAATTGAGATCTTTTATCCCCCTAGTTAAATTTATTACTAATTATTTTATTGGTGTTTATGATATTGTAAATGGAATTGATTTCTTTATATCTCTTTCAAAAAATTCCTTGTTTACACTACTGATTTTTGCGTGTTAATTTTGTGTTCTCCAATTTTACTAAATTTGTTGATTAGGTCTAACAATTTCTTGGTTGAGTCTTTAGGACTTTATATAAAAATCATGTTGGGGCACCTGGGTGGCTCAGTCAGTTAAGCATCTGCCTTTGACTCAGGTCATGATCCCAGGGTCCTAAGGCCCTAATCAGGGCTCTATGCTCCGCAGGGAGCCTGCCACTCTGCCTGCTGTGCTCTCTTTCTCTCTCTGTCAAATAAATAAATTTAATCTAAAAAAAAAATCATGTCATCTACAGATAGAGATAATTTTACTTTTTTCTTTCCAATACTGAAAATGTCTATTTCTTTTTCTTTTTTGATTGCTCTAGCTAGGAAACTTAGTACTTTGTTGACTAAGAGTGTTAAGAACAACCACCTTGTCTTGTTCCTGATCTTAGAGTAAAAGTGCTTAACCTTTTATCACTGAGTATGGTATTAACTGTGGCATTGTCAAAATAGCCTTTGTTACATTGAGCTATGTTCCTTCTATGCCTAATTTGTTAAAAGTTTTTATCCTTAATGGATGCTGAATTTCTTCAAAAGTGTTTTCTCTATTGAGATGATCATATTGCCTATACTTTCTCTTCTAGTTGTGTCCATTTCTGGTTTTGTTTTTGGGATAATATTAGTCTAGTAAAATGAATTTGAGGGTGCCCTCCTCTGATTTTTTCGGAAGAGTTTGATAAGAGTTGGTGTTAATTCTTCTTTAAATGTTTGGTTAAATAGGTCAGTGAAACTTCTGGTCATGTCCACCACAACAACCATCCCTCCACCACCGAGAGATTCTAAATCACTGACTCAATCTCCTTATTACTAATTGGTCTATTAAGATTTTTTTATTTCTTCCTAATCAAATCTTGGTAAGTTGCATGTTTCCAAGAAATTTTCCATTTCTTCTGGGTTGTCCAGTTTGTAGGCATATAGTTGTTCATAGTAACCTCTTATGATCCTTTGAATTTCTGTGGTATCATTTGTAATGTGCCCTTTTTCATTTGTAATTTTGTTGAATTGAGTCCCTTCTCTTTTTTTCCTTTGTTAGGCTAGCTAAAGGCTTGTGAGTTTTATCTTTCCAAAGAACCAACTCTTACTTTGGTTAATCTTTTCTCTTGTTTTTCTGTTCTCTATTTCATTTATTTCTGCTTTAATCATTATTATTTCTTTTCTACTAACTTTGGATTATTTGTGCTTTTTTTTTCTAGTTCCTGAAGGCATAGTTAGGCTGTTTATTTAGGATATGTCTTGCTCCCTAATATATGTGTTATTACTATTAACTTTTTTATTAGAAATGTTTTAGCTGCATCCCACAAGTTCTGGTATGTTGTGTTTCTGGTTTTGTTTCAAGAAAATTTTATTTCTGCTTTAATTTCCTTCTTTGATTCATTGGTTATTCAGGAAGATGTTTAATTTAAAGTCATTGCTGTTACAATTTACATGTTTTTTATAGTGTAACTAATAACAGATTGTTGTAATTATGGTTATTTTTACTATGATCATTTTTCAAAATCTTTTAAACTAAAGTTTTAAGTGAATACCTGTAACTATATATTCCCCATTACCAGTGAGATTTATGTTACTTCTTTATCTTTTTATGATGTTAATTAGTGTTCTTTCACTTCCACTCTATGAACTCCTCTTAGCATTTCTTATAAGGCAGGTTTGGTGGTAATGATATCCCCCAGTTTTTGTTTGTATGGGAAAATCTTTATCATTCCTTTCATTTTTAAACAACAGCCTCACCAGGTATGGAATTCTTAGTTGACAGTTACTTTTTTCAATATTTTGAATATAGCATCCCATTCACTCATGGCTTAAGAAATTTTTGTTGAACAATCCACAAATAGTCTTATGCAAGTTCCCTTGTATATAACTTCTCTTCTCTTTTTACTCTTAAAATTATTATGTTTTGACTCTTGACAATTGAATTATAATGTGTCTTGGTGTGTCTTTATTCAGGTTCAACCTATTTGAGATCAACTGGGCCTCATCAACTTGGATGTCCATTTCTCTTTCATGATTGGGAAGTTCTCAGCTCTTATTTCTTTAAATATACTTTATTTTCCTTTCTCTTTCTCTTCTCTTTCTGGAATTTTCATAATGCAAATATTGTTTCTTTTCATTGTGTCCCATAATTCTTATTGGCTTTCTTCGCTCTTTAATTCTTTCTCCTTTTTGCTCTTCTGATTGGGTAATTTCCAATGTCTTATACTCTGGGTCACTTATTCTTTCTTTCCATAGTCAAGTCTACTTCTAAAACTCTCTGTTGAATTTTTCAGTCCAGTTATTGTATTTTTCAACTCTAGGATCTCTGAGGATTTTTTTAATATTTGCTGTTTCCTTGTTGAACTTCCCATTTTATTTATGCATTGTTTTCTTAATTTTGTCCAGTTGTCTGTGTTTCCTTGTAATTCACTAAATTTCCTTAAAAGGATTTTTCTGACCTTTTATAGATCTCCATTTCCTTATGGTCAGTTATTACGGTTTTTAAATTTTCCATTGGTGGTATCACTGAGCACCTCATATTCACCTGACATTTTATGATACTTGATTCCTTGCATTGGTATCTGCACATTTGAGTCATCAGGGTCCTTTTCTACAGTTTATAGGTTTGCTTTGACAGAGAGAGTTATTTATCAGTCGGCTCAGTTTTGATGTCTGGGTGGGTCTGCTGGTAATGTCCTTGGGCAATTGGGTCCTACTATTATGTTCATTTTGTAGTGAAACAACTGCTCAAGCTCTGATGGTGAGGATGGGGTTGTGCTTCTCACTGAGAACAGTTGGATAGGATGACTGGCTTGATTTCCTACTCAAGTGAGGGTGTAGAATGATTTTTATGGTTTTACTATATTCGGGAATTAATGAAGCTATGAATTAACTTCTCTGTGTTGGTGGGCAGCAGGATGGAACCCAGAGCCTGTACAATTCATTGTTTGAAGTTCTGAATCAGAATGTGTACTGAATTCCCTGGTCATGTGTGGCCATCAGTTTTGCTCTGCAGACATGGGAAGCCATAGGTTGTGCTTTCTGTTCATGTGCTACTGTACACAGGCTGTTGAACGAGCTGTGTAACTTCCTATGTGCTCTGGCTAGGTTACATGGTCAGACAGACTGAAGACTGTTTTCAGCAATGAGCAAGGCTACAAATTATATTCTTTGCCTTGGCACAGCAAAGGAAGCAGTCTAAAGCTGGTAAAGTTTTTGTTTTTGTCTTAACTCAAGGCAACATGCACCCCAAGTTTCCTGATTGAACAAGGCCACTGGTTTGGCTTTGCAAGCTATTAGTTCTACCTGCCTCTCAACTCATGTCCCTTTGGGCTGCACAGCTTCCATTTGTATCCAGCCTTTCTAGTCATATCAAACCAGAAGACACCCTTGGGCACCTGGGTGGCTCAGTCAGTCATCAGACTCTTAATTTCAGCTCAGGTCATGATCTCAAGGTGGTGGTATTGGACCCTTCATAGGGCTCTGCACTCAGGGCATAGTCCCTTCAAATTCTCTCTATCCCTCTCCCTCTTA
Source organism: Eumetopias jubatus (assembly GCF_037043125.1). Taxonomy (NCBI): domain Eukaryota; kingdom Metazoa; phylum Chordata; class Mammalia; order Carnivora; family Otariidae; genus Eumetopias; species Eumetopias jubatus. The sequence goes on from NW_028274887.1 coordinate 781,410, forward strand.
CACCACCCCTGCTTGCTCTCTCCTACCCTCTCTCTATTGCATGTACACATCTATGCTCTCTAAAATGAATAAAGAAATAAATAGACACTCTCCACAGAGTGTGGGGCTATATCTCAGCTCCCTTATCAGGTCGGGGAGAAGCCACTCCAGGCCACTTTCAATTTCTCAAGTAGACTCTTGGTTGATAGGGGTTTGGAAATACACTGAACCTTGGCTATGAATGAATCCTGCTTATATGTAGAATAGGAACCCACCATGCCTCTTACTGGTTTTGCTCTGGGGGTGATCCTGCATCTTGCATCCTGACTGGATAATCCCTGGGATGTGCAATTCTTAGGAGTTGTCATTAGCCTTTCTAGACAGATGGTTCCAGAAGACATTCTCTAGAAAAGGTGAGTCTTTGAGTCACTTCCTTTCTTGGATGTGGGCAAACTGGGCTCTGGGACTAGCAAAATTCCTTGTGTGAGAAACTGAATCATACAGATCTGCATTGCCAAGTTCCTTGGTCAGAATGTACCCCCAGCTTGATTCTGCAATGAGCAAGGTCTCTGTTACCTGGGCATGGCAAGTGTGAAATTAGTCTCCAAATATCCACGTGCTGATTGTTTGCAAGACTCTTGCCACTTCTCTGTCACATAGGAGTTTAGTGTCATAAATTCCCCTATAATTCCCATGGTGCGACATCAGAGTAGGGACTCCTGCAAAGTGACCCACCATGCTTGGGGGGCTGTTTGTCTACTCTGGTTTCTCTCTCCCACTGGAGGAACTGGAAGCTTAAGGGAGACCTCTCTGCATGGTGCTATGCTGGCTGGGGGAGGGTCAATGTGGTCAATTTATAGCTGCTTCTTTTATTACCCAATGCAGTCTGTTTTTGTGTCTGTGGTGCAGGGACTTGCCTCAGCAACACTTCCGTGTTCTAAGATTCTCTCAGTGTTGTCTTATTATTTAGTAATTAGTAATTGTTCTCTTTGTGAGGAGAAAGAAAATCAGAAACAATCTATGTTGTCACCTTGGTAATATCACGCCTAAGGTTAAATTTTGAAATAATCTTAGTTGTTTTTTTTTATTATGTTCAATTAGCCAGCATATCGTACATCATTAGTTTTTGATGTAGTGTTCAAAGATTCATTAGTTGCATAGGACACCCAGTGCTCATCACAACACATGCCCTCCTTATTACCCATCACTGGTTACCCCATCCCACCAGACCCTTCCCTTCTGTCACCCTCAATTTGGTTCCTGGCGTCCAGAGTCTCTCATGGTTTGTATCCCTTTCTGATTTCTTCCCATTCAGTTTCCCCCACCTTCCCCTATGGTTGGTCCTCTGTGCTATTCCTTATGTTTCACATTTGAGTGAAACCATATGAATATTGTCTTTCTCTGCTTGACTTATTTCACTTAGCATAATCCACTCCAATTCCATCCATGTCAATGCAAAAGTGGGTGTTCATCCTTTCTGATGGCTGAGTAATATTCCATTGTATATACGGACCACATCTTCTTTATCCATTCGTTTGTTGAAGGACATCTCAGCTCCTTCTACAGTTTGGCTATGAACATTGGGATGCATATGGCCCTTCTTTTCACTACATCTGTGTCTTTGGGGTAAACACCCGGTAGTACAAATGTTGGGTCATAAGGTAGCTCTATTTTTAATTTTTTGAGGCACCTCCACACTGTTTTCCAAAGTGGTTGTACCAGCTTGCATTTCCACCAACAGTAGAAGAGGGTTCCCCTTTCTTCAAATCCTTGCCAACATTTGTTGTTCCCTGTCTGTTAATTTTTGCCATTCTAACTGGTGTAAGGTGGTTCTCAATGTGGTTTTGATTTGTATTTTCCTGATGGCTAATGATGTTGAACATTTTTTCATGTGTCTGTTAGCCATTCATATGTCTTCTTTGGAGAAGTGTCTATTCATGTCTTCTGCCCATTTTTTGATTGGATTATTTGTTTTTTGGGTGTTGAGTTTAAGAAGTTATTTATAGATCTTGGATACCAGTCCTTATTTGTAATGTCATTTGCAAATATCTTCTCCCATTCCATGGGTTGACTCTTAGTTTTGTTGACTGCTTCCTTTGCTGTGCAGAAACTTTTTATCTTGATGAAGTCCCAAAAAATTCATTCTTGCTTTTGTTTCACTTGCCTTTGGAGATGGGTCATGAAAGAGGTCATAGTGGCCAATGTCAAAGAGATTACTGCCTATGTTCTCCTCTAGGATTTTGATGGATTCCTGTCTCACATTGAGGTCTTTCATCCATTTTGAGTTTGTCTTTGTGTGTGGTGTAAGAGAATGGTCCAGTTTCATTCTTCTGCATGTGGTTGTACAATTTTCACAGCACCACTTATTGAAGAGACTGCCTTTTTTCCTATTAGATATTCTTTGCTGATTTGTCAAAGATTAGTTGACCATAGAGTTGAGGGTCCATTTTGAGGCTCTCTATTCTGTTCCATTGGTCTATGTGTCTGTTTTTGTGCCAGTACCATGCTGTCTTGATCACAGCTTTGTAATATAGCTTGAAGTAAGACATCGTAATGCCCCCAGCTCTATTTTTCTTTTTCAACATTTCCTTGGAGATCCAGGGTCTTTTATGATGCCATACAAATTCTAGGATTGTTTGTTCCAGCTTTGTGGAAAATGTCAATGGTATTTTAATAGGAATTGCATTAAAAGTGTAGATTGCTCTGGGCAGCTTCAACATTTTCACAATGTTTATTCTTCCAATCCATGAACATGGAATGTTTTTCCAATTTGTGTGTGTGTGTGTGTGTGTGTGTCTTCTTCCGTTTCTTTCATAAGTGTTCTGTAGTTTCTAGAGTATAGATCCTTTACCTCTTTGGTTAGGCGAATTCCTAGGTATCTTATGGCTTTGGTGCTTTTGTAAATGGAATTGATTCCTTAATTTCTCTTTCTTCAGTCACATTGTTAGTGTGTAGAAAAGCAACTGATTTCTGTGCATTGATTTTTTTTGTCCTGCCATATTGCTGTATGAGTTCTAGCAATTTTAGGGTGTAGTCTTTTTGGTTTTCCACATAAAGTATCATGTCATCTGCCAAGAGAGAATTTGACTTCTTTGCCAATTTGGATGCCTTTCATTTCTTTTTGTTCTGATTGCTGGTGCTAGGACTTGTAGTATTATGTTGAACAATAGTGGCAAGAGTGGGCAATCCCTGTCGTGTTCCTGACCTTAAGGGAAAAGCTCTCAGTTTTTCACCATTGAAAATGATATTCATTGAGGGCTTTTCATGGATGACTTTTATGAAATTGAGGAATGTTCCCTCTATCCCTACACTCTGAAGAATTTTAATCAGAAAAGGAGGCTGTATTTTGTCAAATGCTGTTTTCTGCATCAATTGAGAGGATCATATGGTTCTTGTCTCTTCTTTTGTTAATGTGCTCTATCACCTTGATAGATTTGCAAATGTTGAACCACCCTTGCACCCCAGGAATAAATCCAACCTGGTCATAGTGAATAATCCTTTTAATGTACTGTTGGATCCTATTGGCTATTATCTTGGTCAGTATTATGGCATCCATGTTCATCAGGGATATTGTCTGGTAATTCTCCTTTTTGATTGGGTCTTTGCTTGGTTTTGGGATCAAGGTAATGCTGGCCTCATAGAAGGAGTTTGTAAGTTTTCCTTCTGTTTCTATTTTTGAATTTGTAGGTATGATTTCTTCTTTAAATGTTTGTTCGCATTCCCTTGGGAAGCCATCTGGCCCTGGACTCTTGTTTTTTGAGAGGCTTTTAATTACTGTTTCAATTTCCTTGTTGGTTATTCGTCTGTTCAGATTGTCTATTTCTTCCTGTTTCAGTCTTGGTAGTTTGTAAGTTTTCAGGAAGGCATCCATTTCCTCCAGATTGCTTAATTTGTTGGCATATAGTTGCTGGTAATTTCTAATAATTGTTTCTATTTCCTTGGTATTAGTTGTGATCTCTCCCCTTTTGTTCATAATTTTATTAACTTGAGTCCTTTCCCCTTTCTTTTGGATAAGTCCGGGCAAGGTTTATTGATCTTATTTATTCTTTCAAAGAATGAGCTTCTAGTTTAGTTGATATATTCTACTGTTTTTCTGGTTTCTATTTCATTGATCTCTGCTCTAATCTTTGTTATTTCTCTTCTCCTGCTTGGTTTAGGCTTTATTTGTTTGTTCTTTCTCCAGAGTCTTTAGGTGTAAGGTTAGTTTGTGCATTTGGGATTTTTCTAATTTTTTGAGAGAGGTTTGGAAGGCTATGCACTTCCCCCCTTAGGACAGCCTTTGCAGTATCCCATAGGTTCTGAACTGATGTTTTTTCATTTTCCTTGGTTTGCATGAATGTTTAAGTTATTCTTTAATTTCCTGGTTAACCCATTCATTGTGTAGCAGGATACTTTTTAACTGCCAACTGTTTGCATTCCTCCCAAATTTTTCCTTGTTGTTGAGTTGCAGTTTCAAAGTATTGCGGTATAAAAATATGCAGGGAAGTGTCTCAATCTTTTGGTATCATTCGAGACCTGATTTGTGACCCAGTATGTGATCTATTCTGGAAAACGTTCTGTGTACACTCAAAAAGAATGAATATTCTGTTGTTTTAGGGTGGAAAGTTCTGTATATATCTGTGAAGTCCATCTGGTCCCATGTGTCCTTCAAAGCTCTTGTTTCTTTGTTGATTTCTTCTTAGATGATCTGTCTATTGCTGGGATTGGAGTGTTGAAGTCTCTTACTATTAATGTATTATTATCGATATGACTCTTTATTTTGGTTATTAGTTGGTTTATGTAGTTGGCTGCTCTCATGTTGGGGGCATAAATATTTATACTTGTTGGATAGACCCTTTAAGTATGATATAGTTTCCCTCTACATCTCTTACTGTGGTCTTTGTTTTAAAATCTAATTTGTCTGATATAAGAATTGCTACTCCAGCTTTCTTTTGAGGTCTGTTGCCATGGTAAATTGTTCTCCATCCCTTCACTTTTAATCTGGAGGTGTCTTTAGGTTCAAAATGAATCTCTTGGAGACAGCATATGGATGGGTTCTGCTATTTTATCCAATCTGAAACCCTGTGTCTCTTGATGCAAGCATTCAGCCCATTCACATCGAGAGTTTAGTGCTATCTTATTGTTTGTAAAGTCCCTGTTTCTATAGATTGTTTTTGTAACTTTCTGGTCTATGTTACTCTTGAGGTCTTTCTTCTTTTATAGAATCCCTCTTAATATTTCTTTGAGGGCCGGCTTTGTGGTCATATATTCTTTCAGTTTCTGCCAGTCCTGGAAGCTCTTAATCTCTCCTTCCATTCTGAATGACAGCCTTGTTGGATACAGTATCCTTGGTTGCATGTTCTTCTCATTTAGTACTCTGAATATGTCTTGCCAGCCCTTTCTGGCTTGCCAGTCTCTGTGGGTAGGTCTGATGTTATTCTGATGTTCCTTCCTCCGTATGTAAGAAATCTCTTCCCCCAGCTACTCTCAGGATAGCTTTCTTGGCTCTAATATTTGCAAACTTCACTATTATATGTCAGGGTGTTGATCTGTTATTGATTTTGGGAGAAGTCCTCCCTGCCTCTGGGACATGAATGCTTGTTTCCTTCCCCAGATAAGGGAAGTTCTCAGCTATGTTTTGTTCAAATATACCTTCTAGTCCTCTCTCTCTCTCCACCCTCTCAGGGATCCCAATAATTCTAACATTGGAACTTCATGGTGTCATTGATCTAAGTCTATTCTCATGGGCTACTATCCCTATCTTCCTCAGCTTCATTGCTTTCTCTCAGCTTATCTTCTAGATCACTAATTCGTTCTTTTGCCTCAGTATATATAATTGAACAGAGTGAAAAATGGGCTGGTATGGGGCATAAATCTATAAAACATATCTGTGAAAAAAAATTTCAGAAGCAACTTAAAAACATAGGGTGGGAAATAAGAATCTGTTTGAAACGGGAGCAGGGTTAAAAAAAGAATGAAAGAAAGAAAGGAAGAAAGAAAGAAAGAAAGAAGAAAGAAAGAAAGAAAGAAAGAAAGAAAGAAAGAAAGAAAGAAAGAAAGAAGAAAGAAAGAAAGAAAGAAAGAAAGAAAGAAAGAAAGAAAGAAGAAAGAAAGAAAGAAAAAGAAAGAGAGAGAGAGAGAGAAAGAAAGAAAAAGAATAGGAAAAGAAACTAGAAAAGATATGTAAAATTTTCACCTGAAATATAAGTGAGTTGTGAGGGAACACCAGGAGATTCCCTATATTATTTTCCCCTGCCACTAGAGTTTTACAGCCCTGTGTGAAATAAGCTTATCATTTACCTGTTCTTCCATCTGTCTTCTGGGGAAGGAGCCTGCTGCTCAACTTCACAGGCATCTTTACCTGGGTGAAATTGCCCCCTGCCCATTTTCAGGGGGATGGGCTTAATGTGACCTGGTTGGCTGTTTGACTTTTGTTCCCTGGCATCTTTCCACTTCTTTTTAGAGGATGAGAGCAAATATGGCCATGTGGGAATCTCCAGCCTGGAGCCACAATGTTCCAGGCCAATCCCCTCAACAAATCCTTCTGGTCAATCTGTCTCCACCTCTGCACTTACCAAACTCCACAGACTCACCCATCTTCTGGGGGAGGGGCCTGTTGCATTGATTCTCAAATGTCTTTGCCTCGGGCAGAATTGCTCTGCCCTTGCCTGGCACCAGGCTAAATAATCTGCCCTGGTTTGCACTATGTGGCTTTTATTCCCTGAAGGCTTACTGCAGAGCTTTAGAGGATGTGAATGTAAATGGTGGCCTCCCAATCTCTGGCCCTGGAGCTGAAAGCTCAGGGTCCACTCCTCTGTGAGCACTCAAAGAAAAGTGCAGCAGTCAGGCACCCCCAGTCTTCCTGGGATCCCAGGGAGTCTGAGACCACACTGTCCCAGTGAAGGTTCCAGTCCCTTGCTTAGCCACCTGAGCAGTGTCCCTCACTAGAGCAAACCTGTGAAAGTTCTGATTTTGTGCTCTGCTGCTCTATCACTTGCCAGTAGCTGGCTGACGGAGGCTCCCTCCCACTATGGTCTGTCTTCCCATATATCATCTTGGATTCATTTCTCCACACCTCCTACTTTGCACAAAATGGTTGCTTTTCTATTTGTAGAGTTGCAGCTATTCAGGTGTTCAGAATGTTTTGATAGCTATCTAATTGAATTCCTGGGATTGGACAAAATTAAGGTCTCCTAATCCTCCATCATCTTGGACTCCTCCCCTCAAATAATCTTAGTTGTTAATGAGAAAAATATGTAGGCTTTAAGGTAGTACAATTGTTAAAATGAATTTCTTGAAATTAGTGTATGAATACATGGTATAATGACACCATCTATAAATGTACTGACATGAAAATAATATTAATTGAGGAGAAAAAGGGAAATTTAATTATTTTAAATATGTATACATATATTCTTCTCTGCTAATCATCAAATTGTTTAGTTTCTGGCATAAATGACTAGTTCTAGTTATAAATTTCAAACAGTCCATTTTGATCAAAGAACCATATGTGGTATATAATAAGACTTTGATGTTAGTGTTTATTACAAATTTATTAATATATAAGAAATATATTAACTCTACATGCCCTCCTACGAAACATATTACTCTAATTTTACTCATGAATTCAAATTAGACACGTATTTGTTTGTCAGTGTGACACAACTCAAAAGAAGTAGAACTAAACAGAACTATTATTTATTTACACAAAGTATACAGTTGCCATTAACGTTTTTATTTTCTTGATCAGATGTTAAAGAAACCTGATATTATACTCAACTGACTACTGGGCATTGTTTTGCCAGTATTTATCAATTTCAAGAAAATTCTGGGTCAATAAATATGTCTTTCATATAAATATATACCTATTTGCATACTCAGAATTACATAGTATATATCAACACAATATTCCTTTCACTGTTTACCCAAGATTGTGTTTTTTTAAATTTTTTATTGTTATGTTAATCACCATATATTACATCATTAGTTTTTGATGTAGTGTTCCATGATTCATTGTGCATAACACCCAGTGCTCCATGCAGAATGTGACCTCTTTAATACCCATCACCAGGCTAACACATCCCCCTACTCTCCTCCCCTCTAAAACCCTCAGTTTGTTTTTCAGAGTCCATCGTCTCTCATGGTTCGTCTCCCCCTCTGACTTACTCCACTTCATTCTTTCCCTCCTGCTATATTCTTCTTTTTCTTTTTTCTTAACATATGTTGCATTATTTGTTTCAGAAGTACAGATCTGTGATTCAACAGTCTTGCACAATTCACAGCGCTCACTATAGCACATACCCCACCCAATGTCTATCACCCAGCCACCCCATCCCTCCCACCCCCCACCACTCCAGCAACATTCGGTTTGTTTCCTGAGATTAAGAATTCCTCATATCAGTGAGGTCATATGATACCTGTCTTTCTCTGATTGACTTATTTCACTCAGCATAACACCCTCCAGTTCCATCCACATCGTTGCAAATGGCAAGATCTCATTCCTTTTGATGGCTGCATAATATTCCACTGTGTATATATACCACCTCTTCTTTATCCACTCATCTGTTGATGGACATCTTGGCTCTTTCCACAGTTTGGCTATTGTGGACATTGCTGCTATAAATATTGGGGTACAGGTACCCCTTCGGATCCTTACATTTGTACCTTTGTGGTAAATACCCAGTAGTGCAATTGCTGGATCGTATGGTAGTTGTATTTTCAACTGTTTGAGAAACTTCCATACTGTATTCGAGAGGGGTTGCACCAGCTTGCATTCCCACCAAAAGTGTAGGAGGGTTCCCCTTTCTCCGCATCCCCACCAACATCTGCCGTTTCCTGACTTGTTAATTTTAGCCATTCTGACTGGTGTGAGGTGGTATCTCATTGAGGTTTTGATTTGGATTTCCCTGATGCCGAGCGATGTTGAGCACTTTTTCATGTGTCCGTTGGCCATTTGGTTGTCTTCTTTGGAAAAATGTCTGTTCATGTTCTCTGCCCATTTCTTGATTGGATTATTTGTTCTTGGGGTGTTGAGTTTGATAAGTTCTTTACAGATTTTGGATACTAGCCCTTTATCTGATATGTCATTTGCAAATATTTTCTCCCATTCTGTGGGTTGTCTTTTGGTTTTGTGGACTGTTTCTTTTGCTATGCAAAAGTTTTTATCTTGATGAAATCCCAGTAGTTCATTTTTGCCCTTGCTTCCCTTGCTTTTGGTGATGTTTCTAGGAAGAAGTTGCTGCGGCTGAGGTCGAAGAGGTTACTACCTGTGTTCTCCTTTAGGATTTTGATGGACTCCTGTCTCACGTTTAGGTCTTTCCACCATTTTGAGTCTATTTTTGTGTGTGGTGTAAGGAAATGGTCCAGTTTCATTCTTCTGCATGTGGCTGTCCAATTTTCCCAACACCATTTGTTGAAGAGACTGTCTTTTTGCCATTGGACATTCTTTCCTGCTTTGTCAAAGATAAGTTGACCATAGAGTTGAGGGTCCATTTCTGGGCTCTCGATTCTGTTCCATTGATCGATGTGTCTGTTTTTGTGCCAGTACCATACTGTCTTGATGATGACAGCTTTGTAATAGAGCTGGAAGTCCGGAATTGTGATGCCGCCAGCTTTGCTTTTCTTTTTCAATATTCCTCTGGCTATTCTGGGTCTCTTCAGGTTCCATACAAATTTTAGGAAAATTTGTTCCATTTCTTTGAAAAGAGTGGATGGTATTTTGATGGGGATTGCACTGAATGTGTAGATTGCTCTAGGTAGCATTGACATCTTCACAATGTTGGTTCTCCCAATCCATGAGCATGGAACGTTTTTCCATTTCTTTGTGTCTTCTTCAATTTCTTTCATGAGTATTTTATAGTTTTCTGAGTACAGATCCTTTGCCTCTTTGGTTAAATTTATTCCAGGTATCTTATGGTTCTGGGTGCAATTGTAAATGGGATCGACTCCTTGATTTGTCCCTCTTCTGTCTTGATGTTGGTGTATAGGAATGCCACTGATTTCTGTGCATTGATTTTATATCCTGCTACTTGACTGAATTCCTGTATGAGTTCTAGCACTTTTGGGGTGGAGTCTTTTGGGTTCTCCACATACAGTATCATATCATCTGCAAAGAGTGAGAGTTTGACTTCCTCTTTGCCGATTTGGATGCCTTTGATTTCTTTTTGTTGTCTGATTGCTGTGGCTAGGACTTCTAATACTATGTTGAATAACAGTGGTGAGAGTGGACATCCCTGCCGCGTTCCTGACCTTAGGGGAAAAGCTCTCAGCTTTTCCCCATCGAGAATGATATTCGCTGTAGGTTTTTCATAGATTGCTTTTATGATGTTGAGGTATGTACCCTCTATTCCTATACTCTGAAGAGTTTTGATCAAGAAAGGATGCTGTACTTTGTCAAATGCTTTTTCTGCATCTATTGAGAGGATCATATGATTCTTGTTCTGTCTTTTGTTAATGTATTGTATCACGTTGATTGATTTGCTGATGTTGAACCATCCTGCAGCCCAGGGATAAATCCCACTTGGTCATGGTGAATAATCCTTTTAATGTACTGTTGGATCCTATTGGCTAGTATTTTGGTGAGAATTTTTACATCCATGCTCATCAAGGATACTGGTCTGTAATTCTCCTTTTTGATGGGGTCTTTGCCTGGTTTTGGGATCAGGGTAATGCTGGCCTCATAAAATGAGTTTGGAAGTTTCCCTTCCATTTCTATTTTTTGGAACAGTTTGAGGAGAATAGGTATTAATTCTTCTTTAAATGTCTGATAGAACTCCCCTGGGAAGCCATCTGGCCCTGGGCTTTTGTTTCTTGGGAGATTTTTGATGACTGCTTCAATTTCCTTAGTGGCTATAAGTCTGTTCAGGTTTTCTATTTCTTCCTGGTTCAATTTTGGTAGTTGATACATCTCTAGGAATGCACTCATTTCTTCCAGGTTGTCTAATTTCCTGGTATAGAGTTGCTCATAATATGTTCTTATAATTGTTTGTATTTCTTTGGTGTTGGTTGTGATCTCTCCTCTTTCACTCATGATTTTGTTGATTTGGGTCCTTTCTCTTTTCTTTTTGATCAGTCTGGCCAGGGGTTTATCAATCTTGTTAATTCTTTCAAAGAACCAGCTCCTAGTTTCGTTGATCTGTTCTACTATTCTTTTGATTTCCATTTCATTGATTTCTGCTCTTATCTTTATTATTTCTCTTCTCATGCTGGGTTTAGGCTTTATTTGCTCTTCTTTCTCCAGCTCCTTTAGGTGTAGGGTTAGGTTGTGTATTTGAGACCTTTCTTGTTTCTTGAGAAAGGCTTGTATTGCTATATACTTTCCTCTCAGGACTGCCTTTGCTGTATCCCAAAGATTTTGAACAGTTGTGTTTTCATTTTCATTGTTTCCATGAATTTTTTTAATTCTTCTTTAATTCCCTGGTTGACCCATTCCTTCTTTAGTAGGATGCTCTTTAGCCTCCATGTATTTGAGTTCGTTCCGACTTTCCTCTTGTGATTGAGTTCTAGTTTCAAAGCATTGTGGTCTGAAAATATGCAGGGAATAGTCCCAATCTTTTGGTACCAGTTGAGACCTTATTTGTGACCTAGGATGTGATCCATTCTGGAGAATGTTCCATGGGCACTCGAGAAGATATGTATTCCGTTGCTTTGGGATGGAATGTTCTGAATATGTCTGTGAAGTCCATTTGGTCCAGTGTGTCATTTAAAGTCTTTATTTCCTTGTTGATCTTTTGCTTAGATAATCTGTCCATTTCAGTCAGGCGGGCGTTAAAGTCCCTCACTATTATTGTATTGTTGTCAATGTGTTTCTTCTCTTTTGTTATTAATTGCCTTATATAATTGGCTGCTCCCATGTTAGGGGTATAGATATTTACAATTGTTAGATCTTCTTGTTGGATAGACCCTTTAAGTAGGATACAGTGTCCTTCCTCCTCTCTTATTACAGTCTTTGTTTTAAAATCTAATTTGTCTGATATAAGGATTGCCACCCCAGCTTTCTTTTGGTGTCCATTAGCATGGTAAATGGTTTTCCACCCCCTCACTTTCAATCTGGGGGTGTCTTTGGCTCTAAAATGAGTCTCTTACAGACAGCATATTGATGGGTCTTGTTTTTTAATCCAATCTGATAGCCTGTGTCTTTTGATTGGGGCATTGAGCCCATTTACATTCAGGGTAATTATTGAAAGGTATGAATTTAGTGCCATTGTATTGCCTGTAAGGTGACTGTTACTGTATATTGTCTCTGTTCCTTTCTGATCTGTGCTGCTTTTAGGCTCTTTCTTTGCTTAGAGGACCCCTTTCAATATTTCTTGGAGGGCTAGTTTCGTGTTTGCAAATTCCTTTAGTTTTTGTTTGTCTTGGAAGCTTTTTACCTCTCCTTCTATTTTCAATGACAGCCTACCTGGATATCATATTCTTGGCTGCATATTTTTCTCGTTTAGTGCTCTGAAGATATCATGCCAGTTCTTTCTGGCCTGCCAGGTCTCTGTGGATAAGTCTGTTGCCAATCTAATATTTCTACCATTTTAGGTTACATATCTCTTCTCTTGAGCTGCTTTCAGGATTTTCTCTTTGTCTCTGAGACTCGTAAGTTTTACTATTAGATGTCGGGTGTTGACATATTATTATTGATTTTGAGAGGTGTTCTCTGTGCCTCCTGGATTTTGATGTCTGCTTCCTTCCTCACATTAGGGAAGTTTTCTGCTCTTATTTGCTCCAATATACCTTCTGCCCCTCCCTCTCTTTCTTCTTCTTCTGGGATCCCAATTATTCTAATGTTGTTTCATCTTATAGTATCGTTTATCTCTCGAATTCTGCCCTCGTGATCCTGTAGTTGTTTCTCTCTCTTTTTCTCAGCCTCTTTATTTTCCATCGTTTGGTCTTGTATATCACTGATTCTCTCTTCTGCCACATTTATCCCAGCAGTTAGCACCCCCATTTTCGATTGCACCTCATCAATAGCCTTTTTGATTTCATCTTGGTTAGATTTTAGTTCTTTTATTTCTCCAGAAAGGGTTTCTCTAATAACTTCCACGTTTTTTTCAAGCCCAGCTATTATCTTTAAAATCATGATTCTGAGCTCTAGTTCTGACATCGTACTAATGTCTGTATTGAGTAGGTCCCTAGCAGACGGTACTACCTCTTTTTCTTTTTGCTGAGGTGATTTTTTTCGTCTTGTCACTTTGTCCAGAGGAGAATAGATGAATGAGAGAACAAAATGCTAACAGGTTAACAACGTCCCCAGCAAATATACTGTATACAAATCAGAAAAGACCTGAGACCAGGGGAAAAGAAAGGGAAAGAAAGAAAAAAGAAAGAGAAAAAAAGATAAAAACAAAAACAGAACAATACAAAAAAGCAGACTATGATCCAATATGCTCAGGCTAGTGCATAGATCAGTGCCACACACTACATTTGGGGCGTATTTTGGTCTGTTAGAAAAAAGTGCCTCCTAAAATTTTAAAGGAAAAAAGAGATGTATATACAAAATAAGCATTGATACAATGAAGGGATGGAAGATGATTGTAAAGATGAAAATTATAAAAGATTTTATAAAAGGAATTGATAAGTTGTTTGAAAAAAGAAAGAAGATTTAACAAAAAAAGAAAAAAGGGAGAGAATGTGATCAGGCAGGAGACTAAACAAAGGCATACACTAGTGATTTAGGGTATATTTTGATCTGTTAGAAGAAACTGTATTTCAAAATTTTAAAGAGAGAACAACTTATATATATATGCCAAAAATAAGGGTAACTACTATGAAGGGATAAAATATGACTCTAAAAATGAAAAATAAAAAATGTTTTTTTTTAAAAAAGGCATTGATAAGATGTTGGTTGAAAAAGGGAAAAAGAAAAATTAAAAAAAACAGTTAAAAAATTAACTTTGATTAACTAATGAATCATGGTAAAAAAAAAAATCCATGAAATCTATGTGCAGTATTCCCCTAGCGCTGGAGTTCTGCTGTTCTCCTTGATCGGTAAACTTGGTCTTGGCTTGGTGGTTGTTCGTGCTGATCTTCTGGGGGAGGGGCCTGTTGCCGTGGTTGCCAAATGTCTTTGCCCGAGGCTGAATTGCCCCACCCTTGTCGGTCTGGGCTAAGCAAGCTGCTCGGGTTTGCTCTCAGGAGCTTTTGTTCCCTGCAATCTCTCGGTACAGCTTTGGAGGACCAGGGCGAAAATGGTGGCCTCCCAATCTCCCCCCGGGGGAGCTGAGAACTCTGGCCCCACTCCTCAGTGCGCCCCCAGAGAAAAGCAGTCACTTCCGTCTCCCTGGTCTCCGGCCGCTCTCCGTGCTCACCCGGCCTGTGACCGAGCGTTTCTATCTCTGGCACCCGACCCCGTGTGGAGTCTCCAAACCCAGCAGATCCCTGAGGTGCATTCCCACGCTGCTCCTCCCGGGGGAGGGTGGGGAGTCTCCCTGGCTCTTCCACTTGTTGGGTCCCTGCTGGAGGAGCCGTGGTCCAACTGGGCCGCGGATCACAGTTTATGGCAACCCCAAGCTGAGAGCCTGCCCCTCGGCTCTGTCTCTGCAGCTGGCTTCCCCGCTCCGATACCTGGGAGCTCTCCTGCACTCAGGCACCCCCGGTCTTTCTGTGACCCCAAGGGTCCTGAGACCACACTGTCCCGGGAGGATTCCACCTCCCCGCTTAGCCACTGCAGTGAGGTCCCTCAGCGGAGCCAACTTCTAAAAGGTCCGATTTTGTGCTCCGTGGCTCTATCACTTGCCAGAAGTGGGCGACGGAGGCCCCCTACCCCGCCCTCTATCCTCCCGAATATCGCCTCGGATTCACTTCTCCGCACGTCCTACCTTCCAGTAAGTGGTCGCTTCTCTGTTCAGAGAGTTGTTGCTACTCTCCTCTTCGATCTCCTGTTGAGTTCGTAGGTGTTCAGAATGGTTTGATCCCTATTCATTTGAATTCCTGAGAGCAGACAAAATCTAGGTCTCCTACTCCTCCGCCATCTTGCTCCGCCCCATCGACTATTTTTATTGAAGACATTATTTAACTATTTACCACTTCAAGTTGAATTTTATACAAGAAAACATAGTTTTTAAAATCATGCCAAGAATAGAATGAAATATGCAAATTTACATTATACAAGATTACAAATTAAGTAAACTATTACCTCTTTCCAACCTTTTATGTCCAACAACTAACTTGACTCTTTAATTTATTCAATTTTTCATTCTTAAATTACAATGTTTTCACTACATATAAGCGTCCTCCTCTAATAATTTATTTTGATAATTCACAAATTTCCAGATTGAAAGGTTTCATCCAATTCCAAGCAAGATTATTGCTCTGTGTAAGTGATTATAATCCTCATCTTTGTAAGGCTTCAGTTGTGTATTTTGTTTAGGAAACTAAATCAACCTATTATCACTAAAATTAGCTGAAATCAGGAAATTACTTCTGAATTTGAGAAAGTTATAACAACATTGGTGAGGGAACATAAATAATAACGAAACTTGTCTGTCTGTCAGGCACTGTGCTAAACACTTTGAATGAATATGATCATTTCAAAACTATGTACTGAAAAATAAATGCAAAAACAATAAATACAAAAGAAAAAGTATTTGCTTTAAGTAGATATCATTTCCATTCTTCCTACAGTGTAGATTTTTACCCCTGGCAGATCCTTTTTCTCTTTCTTTTTATTTTTTTTAACTTAAATTTTTTTAGTTTACATAAAGTAGAATTCAGTGATTCATCACTTACATTCTTTAACTTTAGACATTTTATGTCTAACATTTTATAAATTTTGGCTTAAAGTTTTATTTATTCATTTTATATTGTATTCATATAAATCTTGTATAAAATTGACTGTTTTAATCTATTATGATATTTAGAAGTTATTCTTTTGCATTTGAAATTTTGAACATTTAAAACATTCGAAAATGCCTCATGGAAGAAATGGTATTTTATTTTAAGTAGTATTAAAGTAAAATAAACGTTTTTGACTCATAAAAACACACTTCATTTTTATCCTTTCTGTTATTTTTCTTACAAATGGTACTTGAATATTTTAAGTAATCTTCAAAACATTAATATGTTTTGAAAAGATCACATAATTTTAATTCAACATTTCAAAAAAATGAAAGTCTAAATCCAATTCTAATTCCATTTACTTGAAAAACTATAATTCTCACTGGGTATAAATTTATTTATATGGGTGCAATGTTTATCATTAAAGAAACACAATAGAGTCATTGTCAAATTGGGTAATGAATGTTTAAAAAACAATGAAAGCTTATACTACTTGTGCATATATATACATTTACACACACATGTATATATGTACATATATACACACATTGGAATGCCAAAGGATATCTATCATTTGAATACTTTGCATAAAATCCAAATCAAAGAAGCCACTTGAATGCAAGCTTAAAATCCCTGAGATGAGTTGCTTCTGAAATTCTTACAGGATATGGAGAAATTTAAAAATATTGTTTAATCAGCTTCTTTGTTATTATTAGGAGATCCTTACAAGCTGAGCAAATGGAGATATTCTCTTACTAAAACTTTTGGTCAATAGTCAAGTTTATAATGTAAGGGTGAAGATCCTTACAAGCTAAGAAAATGGAGATATTTTCTCACTAAAACTTTTGGTCAATAGTCAAGTTTATACTTCAAGGGTGATTCAAATGGCAGATTCAAAGTCAAATATGAGGGTGTTTGTTGCCCATTCTTATTTTTATTCAAACACAAACCACTCACATCTGCTAAAACAGAAACTAAAGATGCAGGTGGAGGAAAACAGGTTCTAGACCACTTGGAGGTGCCAGATCTGTTAAAGGGTTTACCATGTCGCTCACACAGACACAGATTTCAAAGTGGCTTAATCCTTTAGGAAATTGGTTCTAACATCCAATTCATTAGCTATTTATTTTCTTCTTTATAAAAGACATAACAAACATAAAAACAAAATATTCTCCACTATGGTTTTTCAAAGTTTAAAAAAAAGGATTTGAAAGATTTAATGATAGATGTAGGAAGTAACTTGACTGATATATTTGTTCATTTCTGAGATTTACAACTTTCATAAAGAAAGCCAGGAGAGGGACTGAAGTAACTTTTGTGTTGTACTGTGCTCCACAGAAACAATGAGCCACATGTACATCAGGAAGACAAAACCAAAGAAGGATTTAGAAAAAAGAAAGAAAAAAAAGGTGTTAGGGGCGCCTGGGTGGCTTAGTTGGTTAAGCAACTGCTTTCGGCTCAGGTCATGATCCTGGAGTCCCGGGATCGAGTCCCACATCGGGATCCCTGCTCAGCAGGGAGTCTGCTTCTCCCTCGGACCCTCCCCCCCTCATGCTCTCTCTCTCTATCTCATTCTCTCTCTCAAATAAATAAATAAAATCTTTAAAAAAATTAAAAAAAGAAAAAATCTGTTATTTAATTTCTCTAAGTATTTTTTAAATTCAGAATGGTAGGTGATTGTTTTCATATTAATTTTAATAGAGAAATTAAATATAATTTAATAGATTTTTATATATTATTTATATATGTTTTATATATTTTAATATATTTTATATATTATTATATATTATTAATTTGAAAACATGATTTGCATTATATGTAATTATTTCAAATATGATGATGGAAATAAAAGAAATTGGTTTTCTTTAGATTCTGTTACTTCTTTCTCAGAATAATTAAAACTATTTTCTAATGTAGATTAATGTCAAATTTTCTCACTTTTAGAGATTTTATTTTTTTAAAATTTTTTTAAAGATTTTATTCATTTATTTGAGAGAGCGAGAATGAAAGAGAGAGAGCACATGAGAGAGGGTAGGGTCAGAGGGAGAAGCAGACTCCCCGCCGAGTGGGGAGCCCGATGCGGGACTCAATCCCGGGACTCCAGGATCATGACCTGAGCCGAAGGCAGTCGCTCAACCAACTGAGCCACCCAGGCGCCCCTCACTTTTAGAGATTTTAAATGATATGAGAGATTAGCCCATTATTAGCTGTTCTAGGTAATAGCACAATTAACTGTTCTATGGAATAGAGTCCAACTACTCTCAGAAAGATTGTAATTATGTACTTTAAACTTGGACATTTGTTTTTACTTATTGATATAAATCCTTTTGTGGTATATATATATATATATTTACAGTTATGGATTTATTATTTTCCAGTGGCAGTTACAGTTGTATATGTTAAGTGTTACAATAGAGGAAGTTACATGGTCGTCTAGAAGTTTAAAAAAAAGAGGTAAAAATGATCACATCCTTTTAATCAGACAGATAAATTCTTCATAAAATTGAAAATATTTTCATTGAGGAATGCATAAAAGTTGACAAAGTTAAGAATGGTCAAAGCAGAAGGAATAGAAAAATAAGGGTAGAGTTGTACAAAAGAGTGTATCTTTGACAGAACATAATCATTTCTGTGTGTGACTACCGTGTGGGTTTGTGGATGAAAGTGGTAGATAACTGAGGAAAATATCCCTGAATATCAGTGAGTTTGTATTTTACCTTCAGATGATGGGAAATAAATAAAACATTTTCCCAAGAGTACTATGTATATACTTTTGCATTCTAGATGTCTTTGGGATCTATTTAGAAACAGAAGACAAAAAGACCAGTAGCACAGCCATGTTGCTATGAGTGTCTGAATTAAAATATCTGCAGTGATACAGAAGAGAAGTGATGCATTAGCAAAATAATTCAAGATAGAAATAACAAAATTTAATGATTTGATTTAGAAGGGTCAAGGAATACTCAGATTTTTTGGTGACTGGTTTGATATTATCATTAGCTGAAATGAGCAATACCTTAAAAAAGAATGGGTTTGTTTGCCAACATATGAAATTTGTTCATGGATATGTTAAACTTTAGGTGTAGGTAGTAAATATAGTTAGAAAGGCAACAATTAAAAATATGGATCTGGAACCTACAAGAGAAATCTGGAGTAAAAATTTGTCACAAGTCAGAGGAAATATTAGAAATGAGGGGATGGATAAGAAACAAACAGAAACAAAACAAAATTAAAAAAACAACAAGAAAGTGTTTAGAACATTGTTTCCCAAAGTGCTATGGTCACACACACACAAATACACTCATTCACAAACACACAAATATTTCATGGTCAAAACATTTAGGAAACATTTAGTTAAACACAATTAATAATATTTCTTTACTGCAAAATTTCTTGGAGACTTTTACATCACATTTACAGTATATAGTATATAACATTGCCCAAACTTATCAGATAATTACTGGTGCAGAATAATAAGATAAGAAATACGTATCAAGACCAGTATTTACACAGTGAGAGTAAGTAGAAGACAGCAAGAAGAGAAAGTTGTTTAATGGGGGCCAGCATTGAATTGCCTTAAGGAAGTTAAGACAGAAGAAAATTTCAAGAAAATAGGAAGAGATACAAAACGTTTAGAAGGATCAATTAGGAAGATCACATAAAAATTCTCCCTGTATACTATAAGGAATTCATTGATAACTTTAACAATACTATTTAAAAAAGTGATAGTTGTTGAAAAAAATAGCAGTGAGTTAAAGATTTTAAAAGAAGGTAAGATGTATTTAAAAAGGGAAGATAGCATGGAAGCAATGTTGGAGGAAAGGTAATTTATTATTGTGATTATTTGCTTTGAATGGAAAAGATAATGTACCAATGAATTTCAACTTTTGAGTGCTTAAGAATCTGGAAACATAATAAAAGAAATAAAAGAAATAAAAAATAAATTTATCAAAAAAAGGATCTGGAATCCATATTAATATATATATATAGATGTATATTATATGCATATATATTATATGTGTATGTATTATATTGTGTATATGTATATATACACATCATGCTCTTTCTGAAGGCTCTAGGGGAGGAATATTTCTTTGCTTTTTCTTATGTCTGGTAATTGCTGGCAATCCTTGGCATTCCTTGACTTGTGGATGCATTAACCTCTGATCTCTGTCTCCTTCTTCATGTGGCCTTCTTTTCCATGTGTCAATGTCTCTTTACCCTTTCTTATAAGGATATTAGATATATTGGACTATGGCCCACCCTAATCAAATATGACCTCATCTAAATTATATCTTAATTACATCTGCAAAGACCATATTTCCAAATAAAGTTATATTTACAGGTAACAAGGGCTAGGACTTCCACACATTTTTTATGAGGATACAATTCAATCTACAACAGAAGGGAAGGACATTAAGGTAAGATACTAAATAATTCTAGTAACAAGATAATATGCTTTAAAAATAGCATATCGGGGCGCCTGGGTGGCTCAGTCGTTAAGCGTCTGCCTTGGGCTCAGGTCATGATCCCAGCGTCCTGGGATCGAGCCCCGCATCAGGCTCCCTGCTCGGCGGGAAGCCTGCTTCTCCTTCTCCCACTCCCACTGCTTGTGTTCCTGCTCTCGCTATCTCTTTCTGTGAAATAAATAAATAAAATCTTTAAAAAAATAAATAAAAATAAAAATAAAAATAAAAATAGCATATCAATCTCTACAAATGTCAGATGACTGATAAGATAAATGTCGTCCATGAGATAGACAATTGTTGGCCTCATCTGGCATTTACCTGAAATTAAATTACTATGGTAATATGCATTATCATTGGTGGTTGTAGGCTTTGGGTGAGCATTTACATTTTACACAAATATTATATCTACTGCCAATTCTACTCTTAGGGCAAACCATAAAACCTCTGCATAAGATAATTTTTATAGAACATGATAAATGTAATTCTACCCAATTAATGGATTTCTTTTCTACCCAAAGATGTCACCATCAAGTAGGGATATAATATGATAGAGATCCACTTCCAGCACGTGGCCACAGAATATGAGGGGCTATCTGAAATCCAGACATTTTTCCTATCATCCAGTCACAAGCAACTCTCTCTGTCACTGAAATGTGTATAGAAGGAAGGGTGGCAATGCCTCAGGAGTAGGCATGCTGGAAATGTGTGTAACCTGCTCATTAAATTGTGCCTTGAGAATTGCTCAGGCACAGAACCCTATGCACAATTTTCACTTGAAGATAGAGGCCTGCTTTGAGGTTAGTTTGATTATTTAATGCTCCTTTCATGATAGTTATCTCATGATAAGGCATTCCTTTTAATCATTGATCAAGTGTCAAACTGTTTCTCAAAAAGAAAGCAATTTTTTGCAAAAAGGGATTTTGCCCCCCCAATCAAGTGGCTCTCATTGTATTTATCCTCTAAGGACTTGCTACAGGCTCCAGATAACAATTCTATCAACCATAGGTACCTGAATCATTGGTTGTCTTAAAAATAACAATAACAATAATAATAATAATAACAGTAACAGGTATAATTTGTTGCAATCTTTTATAGCCCAAAACTATTCTCTTTCTCTGAGTCCCACTCATAGTTAACATCATTCTTAGCACCTATATGTAAATTAGGACACAAATCCAAATACCTTATATGTTACCTCTAACATTCAAAAGAACCCACTAATAGTATTCCTCTTAATGTATTTACCTTTCATTTGAAGGTAGGATCCCCAAATGCCCCCACACTTTTGAATTCTTAGACTATACTAAGATGGAAACCATGATTTTTGCCATGTGTGTTTCCAAGATATCTAAGGTACACTTTATTTCTCTTTAGAGCTCCAGAACTCATCTACCTGTTGCCGTCCATGTAATATAGCAAGGTTATGTCCCTTGGGAGAGGTAGCCAGGGTTTCTAAGAATGAAATTGTGACACAGTGAAGGAGAGTTACACTTCTAAAGCTGGATAGTAAGAATGTTTTAGCAGTTTAAATCATTTCAGTTATTTTCCATCTATGGAGCTAGAGAAAAATAATTTGCCTAGCTGTGTAACAGGTACCAGAAACTAAATGTATCTACTACAGTAAATAAACTACATCTGAATTTAAAATTTCCATTTTATTTAGCTTGCAATACTATCATTTTCTAGTATCCAACCCTTGCACATTAACCAAAATGAAGGCTTAAATGAGAATATGGAAGGAATCAACACATCTGCACTTTCCAAATAGTTGATGTTGATATTCTCTGTAAATCCCTCAGACAGTAGAGTGGTGATGATGATGATGATAATGACAGCAATAAGTAACATTTACCAAGAACTTACTGTGTAACAGCTACCAATCTAAGCATGTTATATGTGTTATCACCAGTGGCTTTGCTGATGACTAAATAGAGTAATAGAGAGGTCTCTAAGGACTATTACTGAGCCCTTCCTACAATAATATTATTTCCCACATCAGATAGGATCGTGTGGGGATTCTTCCATTTCCTGAGAAAATCTTGTCTGTTTGACAATCTAAAGATGGAGAAATAACCACTGATGGGGGTGGGGAGACATTCCCAGAAATCCACTATTGGTTAATACTTTGGTTAATACTATTCAACCTTTGGTTAATACTATTCAACTCTTTGGTTAATACTATTCAACTCTTGATCCTTGCTGTTGGTAATCTCTGGGTTGCCTCAGTTGTTTGTATTCTTAGAGATTCTATTACCTCTATAACAAATTTCCCACAATAAAAGCCTTATAGTATAAATGTTCCTAAGGATTTCTGTTTTCCTGCTTAGACCATGACTAATACAAGACCAAATAATTGACTAAACCTTACCAAATCTTTTTGTAGATGAGACAATTTTTATTGTCATGCTGGCTCTCAAATCATTATGTTAACCACACCCAGCATTGGGTTTCCAATAGTCTCTGCCTCCTACTTATCAATATCCACTCAAATCATGTGGACAAATTTCTTCTTCAGTGCCTTCAGAAAAAGGCCAATACAGTTTTGAAAGATACTTGGAGATCCCATATGAATTTATTTCTTAAGATCTTAATAAAGAAATTATATTCCAGAGCCACATTGTCAACATGGATGAGAATATTTTATATGATAAATTTATTTCAATATTTCTAACTCTCCAAGAGTTATACTAAGGAAATGTAATAAAGAGAATCATGCACATTTGCCTAAATAAAGAAATAAAGAGATATATTATTCTTTACCCCAGTATCATGGAGATATCCGTAACAGTTTTTATAATAAAGGAATTTATCTTTTCTTCTAGTTTTTAAGTTATTGGACTTAGAGATATTCACCAAATAGCTCATTCTACTGAAATTTTTGTAGCTGGATCTTATCAATGAATTTAGGCAAATCTAAAAGTATGCCCTGCTTTACTTGGTCTACCATCCATAGGACCTACTCTCACACAATTTTTAGATATTTGTTGATATAAATTGTCAAAATCTTGCAATTATTTTGGGTATTAACTTTCTATTCTAAGGTTTATGCAGAGTTGGCAGTAGTTACAGATCTGGGAATAGGAAGAGGTTTTGGAATGATACAGGATACTGGCTTCCCCTTGTAAAATAATTCCTTAAGGTAAGTTTACTACAGAACCCTCAAGCAAGGCAAAGACGACATTAAACAATAGGCTTGATTGTCTGCTTCAGCTGGTAAGGCAGACCCAAAGGGTTCAGGGGGCTAGGAGTACCCTCAGTTATCTAAATCCTCCCTTATACCTCCCTCCTCTGAATTCTCCATGTTAAATGTTTGTCCAGTTGTGCTAAAGCTTTCACATAATGATTTGGGGAGGATTTAACTTTAATTAAATTGTTATTTCTACAATCAACAGATTCTGTTTTCATTTGGCTCTTGGTAAGCCCAACCTTTGTCTACAAGAGAAAAAAATAATTTAACAAAGTCATAGAATGCCTCTGTTTTTTGAACTGAGAATTGTGAAATTTAAGTCATTTTCTTTCATAGTGCTGTGAAGAATTGGGTTTCAGGTAGGAGATCCTTGGAGAAATGAGAGGAAGATAGAATCAGTTACTTGACCAAGTTGGGGGTATTAGAAGTGAAAATATTTATTTGGAGATGAGATTCTGCCAGTTCATGGCATATAGTCATGAATGTTTGTCATGATATCAATGGACAACAGTTATAAAGTACCCATTGAAGAAAACACTAGGACCCAAGTAGCAAGAGGAAATCATGGACAGTTTAAAATAAGAAAATTATTAGCTCAAATTCCACAAAGGATTTAGGGGTCCTGGACAAGATTAAATAATGCACAACATTATAAAAGCAAGTGCTCCACAGTGAGATCATGAATATTAGGAACAGGAGTGTCAGAGATCAAGATTGATTCAGAAAGGGGAGCCTTCCCTAATGTTGGGGAGGAGTGATGCTTACACTTCCAGAATTCAGTTACAAGCTTAAAATGGACTAATATTGGATTTCTCTTTAATCCTGACAGGTGATATGTTTAAATCAGATATGATTAGAAATAGAAAAGTAATACAGTTTATAAGAGTTTTTTTTTAATAATAAAAGAATTTCTCTTTTCTTCTAGCTGCTAATTATTCAAAGCATAAACCAAATATCTCATTTTATTTCTGAAATTTTGTTTTGGTTCCCCCATCTCAGAAAAAAAAAATGCAGACTATCAGAGTCAAAGGTAGCCTATTTGACTATAAATAAAATGTTTAAGGCTGCTTTTACATTTAATAAACATATTTCTTGTTTTACCTCTCACAATTTCACCTTCTGGTTTTATAAATCACATAAGTAAGGAAGAAAACAGTGTTTTCAGAGTTTTCTCTCATCAACCAGTAAAAGACCTCCTCTGTCTGCCCCTAACTGGTATCCATTCTAAAGGGGAATGGGAAAATTGAAGCAGGACCAGTTAAATTCTGTTTCCAACATTATTGTGCACAAATTAAATCAGATTAAATGAGCTATAGGGTGTTTATTACAGTGTAATTTATGATACTACATAATTGGAAATAATTTAAGTTCCTCACTACAAGGTAGTTTGTCAACTATAGCAAGTATATATAATTTAATGTTATTCAACCATTAAATTTATTTATTTAGATTTTTTTATTTATTCATTTGAGACACAGAGATACAGAGAGAGAAAGCATGAGCAGGGAGAGAGGCAGAGGGAGAAGCAGGCTCCTCGCTGAGCCAGGAGCCCGATGTGGGGCTCGATCCCATGACCCTGGGATTATGACCTGAGCCGAAGGCAGAGGCTTAACCATCTGAGCCACCCAGGCGCCCCATCCATTAAATTTATTTTTAAGGAAACGTTTATTGACACAGATATAAAATAGCATAGAAATATAGCTAAACCATCTTAAAATGCATTTTAAAAGAAAATATGTCAAAATATTGGTGCTGAATTTTTTTTAGATTTTTATTTATTTATTTGAGAGAGAGAGAATGAGAGAGAGAGAGAGAGCATGAGAGGGGGGAGGGTCAGAGGGAGAAGCAGACTCCCTGTCAAGCAGGGAGCCCAATGT
The DNA here is from genome assembly GCF_037043125.1 of Eumetopias jubatus. Classification (NCBI taxonomy): domain Eukaryota; kingdom Metazoa; phylum Chordata; class Mammalia; order Carnivora; family Otariidae; genus Eumetopias; species Eumetopias jubatus. Next base: position 806,666 of record NW_028274887.1, read on the forward strand.
GGGACTCAATCCCGGGACTCCAGGATCATGACCTGAGCCGAAGGCAGTCGCTTAACCAACTGAGCCACCCAGCCGCCCTGGTGCTGATTTTAGATGATGGAATTATTGTTGTGCTTTTCAAATTTTCTCTACTTTTCAAAAACTTTTTGGAATACTTTTCTGAATACTCTGATAACAAGATTTGTGTCAAAAATATCAAGAGAAATCTGCAAATCAGAAAAGGCCATTTACCAAAAGAGGCATGAGGATATAAATTTGGTGCTCTATTAGTACAGTTTAGTATCAGTAAACAACAAAAAACAAAATAGGAAAAGCAGTATACACCACACTCCCTTCTGATAAAGGTAAATGAAACTCCAAAGAATTCACAAACTTGGAAGTCTTACATTTCAAGCCAAATTCTTAGTCAAAACATATTTTTCAAAAAATACAGTTTTAATTCCCATTAAAATGTTTATTAAACAAAACAGCCTATCAATATTAAAAGACAAATGTAGTGAGAGAAAGCATTGAATCACTAAGTGTTGTAGTTTTAGACAGGGGGGAAATGCCATTTCTTTGCTTAATGTTCCCTTAATTTAAAATAAGACTAGATTTTCTTAGATGTAAGATACAAGTTTGCAAAAATATTGATTTGTTACCTACAATTAACTGTAATAAAACACAAAGATAGGAGGGAGGAGCAAGATGGCAGAGGAGTAGGACACCTAAATTTCATCTGGTCCCAGGAATTCAACTAGATAGAGATCAAACCATTCTAAACGCCTATGAACTCAACAGGAAATTGAAGAAAAGAATAGCAGCAATTCTCTGAACAGAAAAGCGACCACTTTCTGGAAGGTAGGACGTGTGGAGAAGTGAATCCAAGGCAATATTTGGGAAGATAGATGGCGGGGGATGGTGCCTCCGTTTGCTGCTACTAGCAAGTGATAGAGCAGCGGAGTGCAAAATTGGAACTTTTAGAAGTCTGGTCAGCTGAGGGACATCACTCCAGTGCCTAAGTAGGGGGTGGAACCCTCGCTGGGACAGTGTGGTCTCAGGACCCTCGGGGTCCTGACCAGGGTGCCTGAGTGCAGCAGAACGCCCAATATCAGAGCAGGGAAGCCAGCTGCAAAGAGGGAGCCAAGGAGTGGGTTCTCAGCTCAGGGTTGCCATAAACTGTGATCTGGGGCACAGTCAGGCCACTGCACTTCCAGCAGGGACCCAACAAGCGGCAGATCCAGGGAGACTCCCCTTCCTTCCCTGGGAGGAGCGGTGTGGGAGTGCACTGCAAGGATCTGGTGGGTTTGGAGACTCCACACAGGGTCCTGTGCCAGAGATAGAAATGCTCGGTCACAGGCCCGGTGATCACGGAGTGTGGCTGGAGACCAGGGAGATGGGAGTGATTGATGCTTTTCTCTGGGGACTCACTGAAGTGGGGGCCCAAGTTCTTGGCTCCTCCAGAATGGAGATTGGGAGGCTGCCATTTTCACTCTTGTCTTCCAAAACTATAGGGAAAGCTTGCAGAGAACAAAAGTTCCCGAGAGCAAACCTGAGCAAATTACCAAGGGCAGGGCAATTTCACCTCCTGGCAAAGACATTTGGGAACCATGGCAACAGACCCCTCCCTGAGAAGATCAACAAGAACAGCTAGCCAAGACCAAGTTTACCAATCAATGAGAACAACAGAACTCCAGCACTAGGGGAATACTGCACATAGAATTCATGGCTGTTTTCCCATGATTCTTTAATCGTTCAAAGTTAATTTTTTTTAAACTGTCTTTTTTTTAAAATTTTTAAATTTTTCCTTTTCCCTTTTCCAACCAAAATCTTATCAATCCCTTTTTTAAAAAAAACTTTTTCATTTTTCATTTTTAGAGTCATATTCTATCCCTTCATAAAGTTAAGTTTATTTTTGGTATATATATATATATATATATATATATATATATAACTTGTTCTCTATTTAAAATTTTGGGATACAGTATCTTCTAACAGACCAAAATATACCCTAAATCTCTAGTGTATCGTTTTGTTCTAGTCTCCTGCTTGATCACATTCTCTCCCTTTTTTAAAAAAAAAAAAACCTCTTCTTTGTTTTTTCAACCAACTTCTGATCCTATCAATTCCTTTTATAAAATCTTTTATAATTTTCATCTTTACAGTCATGTTCCATCCCTTCATCATATTAACCCTTATTTTTGTACATATATAAGTTTTCCTTTCTTTGAAATTTTGGGAGGCACTTTCTTCTAATAGACCAAAATACACCCAAAATCTAGTGTGTGGCACTGATCTAAGCACAGCCTGATCATATTTGATCATGTTGGTTTGTTTTTGTTTTTGTTTTTGTTTCTTTGGTTTTATCTTTTTCTTTTATCTTTTTTCTTTCTTTCCCTTTCTTTTCCTCCAGTTTCAGGTCTCTTCTGATTTCTTTAGTGTATATTTTCTGGGGACGTTGTTACCCTGTTAGCATTTTGTTCTCTCATTCATCTATTCTCCTCTGGACAAAATGACAAGATGGAAAAAATCACCTCAACAAAAAGAACAAGAGGGAGTACAGATGGCCAGGGACCTAATAAATACAGAAATTAGTAAGATGTTGGAACTAGAGTATAGAATGATGATTTTTAAAGATACTAGTTGGGCTTGAGAAAAGCATGGAAGCTATTAGAGAAACCCTTTCTAGAGAAATAAAAGAAATAAAATCTAACCAAGTCGAAATCAAAAAGGCTATTAATGAGAGGCAATCAGTAATGGAGGCTCTAACTGCTAGGATAAATGAGGCAGAAGATAGAATTAGTGATATAGAAGATCAAATGATGGAAAATAAAGAAGCTGAGAAAGAGATAAAAAACTACAGAATCATGAGGGCAGAATTCGAGAGATAAGTGATACCATAAGATGAGGCAATATTAGAATAATTGGGATCCCAGAAGAAGAAGAAAGAGAGAGGGGGGCAGAAGGTATATTAGAGCAAATTATAGCAGAGAACTACCCTAATTTCAGGAAGGAAACAGGCATCAAAATCCAGGAGGTACAGAGAAACCCTCTCAAAATCAATAAAAATAGGTCAACAGCCAGACATCTAATAGTAAAACTTACGAGTCTCAGAGAAAAGAGAAAATCCTGAAAGCAGATTGGGAGAAGAGATCTGTAACCTACAATAGTAGAAACATTAGCCTGGAAAAAGACTTATCCACAGAGACCTGGCAGACTGGAAAGGACTGGCATGATATCTTCAGAGCACTAAATGAGAAAAATATGCAGCCAAGAATATGATATCCAGCTAGGCTGTCATTGAAAATAGGAGAGATAAAAAGCTTCCAGGACAAACAAAGCTAAAGGAATTTGCAAACACGAAACCAGGCTTACAAGAAATATTGAAAGGGGTCCTCTAAGCAAAGAGAGAGCCTAAAAGTAACATAGACCAGAAAGGAACACAGACAATATACAGTAACAGTCACCTTACGGGTAATAGAGTGGCATCAAATTCATATCTTTCAATAGTTACCCTGAATGTAAATGGGCTAAATGCCCCAATCCAAAGACACAGGCTCCCAGATTGGATAAAAAAACAAGACCTATCGATATGCTGTCCACAAGAGACTCATTTTGGAGCCAAAGACACCCACAGATTGAAAGTGAGGGGGTGGAAAACAATTTACCATGTTAATGGAGACCAAAAGAAAGCTAGGGTGGCAATCCTTATATCAGACAAATGAGATTTTAATTCAAAGACTGTAATAAGAGATGAGGAAGGACACTATATTCTACTTAAAGGATCAATCCAGAAGAAGATCTAACAATTGTAAATATCTATGCCCCTAACATGGGAACAGCAACTTATATAAGCCAATTAATAACAAAAGCAAAGAAACATATTGACAACAATACAATAATAGTGGGGGACTTTAACACGCCGCTCATTGAAATGGACAGGTCATCTAAGCAAAAGATCAAGGAAATAAAGACGTTAAATGACACACTGGACCAAATGGACTTCACAGATATATTCAGAACATTCCATTCCAAAGCAACAGAATACACATTCTTCTCGAGTGCCCATGGAACTTCCTCTAGAATAGATCATATCCTAGGTCACAAATCAGGTCTCAACTGGTACCAAAAGATTGGGATCATTCCCGGCTCTTTTCAGACCACAATGCTTTGAAACTAGAACTCAATCACAAAAAGAAAGCTGGAAAGAACACAAATACATGGAGGCTAAAGAGCATCCTACTAAAGAATGAATGGGTCAACCAGGAAATTAAAGAAGAATTTAAAAAAATCCATGGAAACCAATGAAAATGAAAACACAACTGTTCAAAATCTTTGGTATGCAGCAAAGGCAGTCCTAAGAGGAAAGTATATAGCAATACAAGCCTTTCTCAAGAAACAAGAAAGGTCTCAAATACACAACCTAACCCTACATCTAAAGGAGTTGGAGAAAGAACAGCAAATAAAGCCTAAACCCAGCCAGAGAAGAGAAATAATAAAGATAAGAGCAGAAATCAATGAAATGGAAATCAAAAGAATAGTAGAACAGATCAAAGAAACTAGGAGCTGGTTCTTTGAAAGAATTAATAAGATTGATAAAACCCTGGCCTGACTTATCAAAAAGAAAAGAGAAATGACCCAAATAAATAAAATCATAAATGAAAGAGAGATCAGAACCAACACCAAAGAAATACAACCAATTATAAGAACACATTTTGAGCAACTATATGCCAGCAAATTAGATAATCTGGAAGAAATGGATGCATTCCTAGAGAGGTCTCAACTTCCAAAACTGAACGAGGAAGAAATAGAAAACCTGAACAGACCTATAACCACTAAGGAAATTGAAGCAGTCATCAAAAATCTACCAACAAACAAGAGCCCATGGTCAGATGGCTTCCCAGGGGAATTCTACCAAACATTTAAGGAAGAATTAGTACCTATTCTTCTGAAACTGTTCCAAAAAATGGAAATGGAAGGAAAACTTCCAAACTCGTTTCATGAGGTCACCATTACCCCGATCCCCAAACCAGACAAAGATCCCATCAAAAAGGAGAATTAGAGACCAATATCTTTGATAAACATGAATGCAAATATTCTCACCAGAATACTAGCCAATAGGATACAACAGTACATTAAAAGTATTATTCACCATGACCAAGTGGGATTTTTCCCTGGGTTGCAAGTTTGGTTCAATATCTGCAAATCAGTCAATGTGATAGAACACATTAATAAGATTAGAGAGAAGAACCATATGGTCCTCTCAACTGATGCAGAAAAAGGTTTTGACAAAGTACAGCATCCTTTCTTGATCAAAACTCTTCAGAGTATAGGGATAGAGGGTACATACTTCAAGATCATAAAAGCCATCTATGAAAAACCCACAGCCAATATCATCCTCAATGGGGAAAAATTGAGAGCTTTCCCCCTAAGGTCAGGAACACGGCAGGGTTGTCCACTATCACCACTGCCATTCAACAGTGTAGTAGAAGTCCTAGCCACAGCAACCAGACAACAAATAGAAATAAAAGGCATCCAAATTGGCAAAGAAGAAGTCAAACTCTCATTCTTTGCAGATGATATGATACTTTTTTGTGGAAAATCCAAAAGACTCCACCCCAAATTTGCTAGAACTCATAGAGGAATTCTGTAAATTGGCAGGATATAAAATCAATGCATAGAAATCAGTAGCATTCCTATATATCAACAACAAGACAGAAGAAAGACAAATTAAGGAGTTGATCCCATTTACAACTGCACCCAAAACCATAAGATACCTAGGAATGAATCTAACCAAAGAGGCAAAGGATCTTTACTCAGACAACTATAAAATACTCATGAAAGAAATTGAGGAAGACACAAAGAAATGGAAAAAACTTCCATGCTAATGGATTGGAAGAACAAATATTGTGAAGATATCAATGCTACCTAGAACAATCTACACACTCAATGCAATCCCTATCAAAATACCATCCACTTTTTTCAAAGAAATGGAACAAGTCATCCTAAAATTTCTATGGAGACAGACAAGACCCCGAATAGCCAGAGAAATGTTGAAAAAGAAAAGCAAAGCTGGTGGCATCACAATTCTGGACTTCCAGCTCTACTACAAAGCTGTCATCATCAAGACAGTATGGTACCGGCACAAAAACAGACCCATATATCAATGGAACAGAATAGAGCCCACAAATAGACCCTCGACTCTATGGTCAACTCATGTTTGACAAAGCAGGAAAGAATGTCCAATGGCAAAAAGACAGTATTTTAAAACAAATGGTTGGGAAAATTGGACAGCCACATGCAGAAGAAAGAAACTGGACCATTTCCTTACACCACACACAAAAATAGACTCCAAATGGTTGAAAGACCTCAATGTGTGACAGGAATGCATCCACATCCTAAAGGAGAACACAGGCAGCAACCTCTTCAACCTCGGCCGCAGCAATTTCTTCCTAGAAAAATAGCCAAAGGCAAGGGAAGCAAGGGCAAAAATGAACTATTGGGACTTCATCAAGATAAAAAGCTTTTGCACAACAAAAGAAACAGTCAACAAAACCAAAAGACAACCCACAGAATGGGAGAAGATATTTGCAAATGACATATCCATAGATAAAGGGCTAGTATCCAAAATCTATAAAGAACTTCTTAAACTCAATACCCAAAGAACCAATGATCCAATCAAGAAATGGGCAGAACAGATGAACAGACATTTTTCCAAAGAAGACATCCAAATGGCCAACAGACATATGAAATAGCGCTCAACATCGCTCGGCATCAGGGAAATCCAAATCTAAACCTCAATGAGATACCACCTCATACCAGTCAGAATGGCTAAAATTAACAAGTCAGGAAGCGACAGATGTTGGCAGAGATGCGGAGAACTGGGAACCCTCTTACACTGTTGGTGGGAATGCAAGCTGGTGCAGCCACTCTGGAAAACACTATGGAGGTTCTTCAAAAAGTTGAAAATAGAACTACTGTACAACCCAGCAATTGCACTACTGGTTATTTCCCTCAAAGATACAAATGTAGGGATCCGAAGGGGTACGTGCATCCTGATGTTTATAGCAGCAATGTCCGCAATAACCAAACTATGGGACGAATGAAGTGGTCCATCGATAGATGAATGGATAAAGAAGGTGTGGTATATATATACACATACAATGGAATATTATGCAGCCATCAAAAGGAATGAAATCTTGCCATTTGCGATGACGTGGATGGAACTGGAGGGTATTATGCTGAGCAAAATAAGTCAGTCAGAGGAAGATATGTATCATATGATCTCACTGATACGAGGAATTCTTAATCTCAGGAAACAAACTGAGGGTTGCTGGAGAGGTGGGGGGTGGGAGGGATGGGGTGGCTGGGTGATAGACATTGGGGAGGGTGTGTGCTACGGTGAAAGCTGTGATTTGTGCAAGACTGTTGAATCACAGACCTGTACCTCTGAAACAAATAATACATTGTATGTAAAAAAAAAAAAAGAAGAAGAAGAAGAAGTTAGTAGGAAGGGAAAAATGAAGGGGCATATATTGGAGGGGGAGATGAACCATGAGAGATTCTGGACTCTGAGAAACAATCTGAGGGTTCTAGAGGGGAGGGCGGTGGGGGGATGGGTTAGCCTGGTGATGGGTATTAAAGAGGGCATGTACTGCATGGAGCACTGGGTTTTATTTGCAAACAATGAATCATGGAACACTACATCAAAAACTGATGATGTAATGTATGGCGATTAACATAATATAATAATAAAAAACACAAAGATAGTTCTTTATGTGAAGATTAAATGATTTTTCAAAAGTATCAACTGTGAAGATAATAAATCTTTCCATTAAACCAGTGGGGAAACAGTTCAAAACCCAGCTGGATGTTTCATTATTTTAATGACTTCCTGTTTTACTACATAACCCCGTCTTCATCTGGTATTGGCAGTTTGAGTCCCTGTTAAGGATTTAGGCTTACAGTGAAGTTTCTATAAACTTCCAGATATTTGTTATGCTGGCTGTAGGTCATTCTCCTTTAGGAATGATGAGGAGGCTGAAAAGCAGTTGCTCCAAGGGAAAGGAAAAATTTTCAAGCCCAAGCTGTCCAAGAATTATTGTGAAATAGACTGGGCTGCTGACTCAGGGTGTGACAGAGGCAGCCGCTGAGCAGAAGCAAATCTACAAACCCTTTTGTCAGGTGTTTCCCAGCAGGCGTCACTAAAAGTCAATCCTGTGGGCCTCTAGTTCTAAGGCTTGAGCTCTAGAGGGGAGAGGAAAGGGGAAAATGACCTAGAGCTTCACTCAAAGGAGAAATTGGGCTTTACTCTGCATATTTTACCTCTTGCTTCCACTCCTGTATTTCTAATAGCATATTGATTTGGATTTATATTAATGATGTAGGAAAGACTTCAGGGTTCAAAGCCAAAGGTTAAGAAAGAATTCTTGAGACATCTTTGGTGCAAAAAGGTGGTTTTATTAGAGCACAGGGACAGGACCTGTGGGCAGAAAGAGCTCCAATGGGGTCATGAGAGGTGGTGATTATATACCTTCAAGTTGGGAGGAGTTTAGGGATAGCTTAAGTGTCTAAGGAATTTTGGAAACAAGGGTTCTAGGACCTTGAGGGGGCTAGCTATTGTTGGGAAAAGGTCATTTATTACCTTCTAATAAAACCTTAGTCATGAGACCCTTCAGATATATATCAGTGGGCCATATGCTTGGGGGATGATTGCCAAGACATATCTTGGGGGATTTAGAGATAAAGGAAATTTCCAAAGGAATTTTAAATGTTAAAGTAGACTTATAGGATCCTGGGGGTGGGAGTCAGACTAAAATTGCCTGGCAATTGAGTCCCTAGAGGAATGTCACTTTGTTTCAGGACTTGTCAGTGGGCTGTAAGTAGTAAGGGAATTTAATAATTTTTCTTCTGCCTTTGTTTCTCACATCATTATCAAATCACAATTGTTATTGTTGTTATTTCTTTTCACACACAGTATGTGGCTTTATACTTATGTTCCTGGCCCAACAATGTGTAAAGATGTACTTAAAGTGACATAAATGCAGCTGATCATCATCTGACCACATGTCTACTTCGAGAAAAACTTGAAAATAATTGAAAGAGGAGTCCATGCGAATAGAGAAGGCATTAAGTATTTGTGTTTAAGATATATGTTAATTGAATGGCAATGTGATGAGCAGGGCAAGAACAACCCTTAGAAAAGAAATCTTACAAGAATAAATTTCTTAGTCACTCAAAGAAAGACTACTTGGTTGGCCTTGGAAACCTCTAGGAGCCTGTTTTCTCTGCAATGGAGATAATAGTACCTATTTCACAGGGGTGCTGTAATGATTCAAAGAAGCTAATAAACGAAAAAACTCATAACAACACTAGCATATTTGTAGGTATGTAAAGGTAACTTTAATATATTTTTATTGGTTGTTAAGTTCCTTTTGAAAGCAGCAGTCTTTTTTTATGTTGTGTTAATCACCATACATTACATCATCAGTTTTTGATGTAGTGTTCCATGATTCATTGTTTGCATATAACAACCAGTGCTCCATTCAGTACATGCCCTCTTTACCAGGCTAACCCATCCCCCCACCGCCCTCCCCTCTAGAACCCTCAGATTGTTTCTCAGAGTCCAGAATCTCTCATGGTTCATCTCCCCCTCCAATATATGCCCCTTCATTTTTCCCTTCCTACTAACTTCTTCTTCTTCTTCTTTTTTTTTTTTACATACAATGTATTACTTGTTTCAGAGGTACAGGTCTGTGATTCAACAGTCTTGCACAAATCACAGCTTTCACCGTAGCACACACCCTCCCCAATGTCTATCACCCAGCCACCCCATCCCTCCCACCCCCCACCTCTCCAGCAACCCTCAGTTTGTTTCCTGAGATTAAGAATTCCTCGTATCAGTGAGATCATATGATACATATCTTCCTCTGACTGACTTATTTTGCTCAGCATAATACCCTCCAGTTCCATCCACGTCATCGCAAATGGCAAGATTTCATTCCTTTTGATGGCTGCATAATATTCCATTGTATGTGTATATATATACCACACCTTCTTTATCCATTCATCTATCGATGGACCACTTCATTCGTCCCATAGTTTGGTTATTGCGGACATTGCTGCTATAAACATCAGGATGCACGTACCCCTTCGGATCCCTACATTTGTATCTTTGAGGGAAATAACCAGTAGTGCAATTGCTGGGTTGTACAGTAGTTCTATTTTCAACTTTTTGAAGAACCTCCATAGTGTTTTCCAGAGTGGCTGCACCAGCTTGCATTCCCACCAACAGTGTAAGAGGGTTCCCAGTTCTCCGCATCTCTGCCAACATCTGTCGCTTCCTGACTTGTTAATTTTAGCCATTCTGACTGGTATGAGGTGGTATCTCATTGAGGTTTAGATTTGGATTTCCCTGATGCCGAGCGATGTTGAGCGCTATTTCATATGTCTGTTGGCCATTTGGATGTCTTCTTTGGAAAAATGTCTGTTCATCTGTTCTGCCCATTTCTTGATTGGATCATTGGTTCTTTGGGTATTGAGTTTAAGAAGTTCTTTATAGATTTTGGATACTAGCCCTTTATCTATGGATATGTCATTTGCAAATAACTTCTCCCATTCTGTGGGTTGTCTTTTGGTTTTGTTGACTGTTTCTTTTGTTGTGCAAAAGCTTTTTATCTTGATGAAGTCCCAATAGTTCATTTTGCTTCCCTTGCCTTTGGCAGTGTTTCTAGGAGGAAGTTGCTGCGGCTGAGGTCGAAGAGGTTGCTGCCTATGTTCTCCTTTAGTATTTTGATGGACTCCTGTCTCACATTGAGGTCTTTCAACCATTTGGAGTCTATTTTTGTGTGTGGTGTAAGGACATGGTCGTTTCATTCTTCTGCATGTGGCTATCCAATTTTCCCAACACCATTTGCTGAAGAGACTGTCTTTTTTCCATTGGACATTCTTTCTTGCTTTGTCAAAGATTAGTTGACCATAGAGTTGAGGGTCCATTTCTGGGCTCTCTATTCTGTTCCATTGATCTATATGTGTCTGTTTTTGTGCCAGTACCATACTGTCTTGATGATGACAGCTTTGTAATAGAGCTTGAAGTCCAGAATTGTGATGCTGCCAGCTTTGGTTTGCTGTTTTTTTTCAACCTTCCTCTGGCTTTTTGGGGTCTTTTCTGGTTCTTTATAGAAATTTTATGTTGATTTGTTCCATTTCTTTGAAAAAGTGGATGGTATTTTGATAGGGATTGCATTGAGTGTGTAGATTTCTCTAGGTAGCATTGGCATCTTCACAATATTTGTTCTTCCAATCCATGAGCATGGAAGTTTTTTCTATTTCTTTGTGACTTCCTTAATTTCTTTCATGAGTATTTATAGTGTCTGAGTACAGATTCTTTGCCTCTTTGGTTAGATTTATTCCTAGGTATCTTTGGTTTTGGGTGCAATTGTAAATGGGATCAACTCCTTAACTTCTCTTTCTTCTGTTTTGTTGTTGGTGTATAGGAATGACACTGATTTCTGTGCATTGATTTTATATCCTGCCACTTTACTGAATTCCTGTATGAGTTCTAGCAGTTTTGGAGTGGAGTTTTTTGGGTTTTCCACATGAAGTATCATTCATCTGCAGAAAGTAGAGTTTGACTTCTTCCTTGCCACTTCGGATGCTTTTTATTTATTTATTTATTTATTTTCGGATGCCTTTTATTTCTTTTTGTTGTCTGATTGTTGTGGCTAGGACTTGTACTACTATGTTGAATAGCAGTGGTGATAGTGGACATCTCTGCCATCTTCCTGACCTTAGGAGGAAAGCTCTCTGTTTTTCCCCATTGAAAATGATATTCGCTGTGTGTTTTTCATAGGTGGCTTTTATGATCTTGAGGTATGTACCCTTTATCCCTATACTCGGAAGAGTTTTGATCAAAAAAAGATGCTGTACTTTGTCAAATGCTTTTTCTGCATCTATTGAGAGGATCATAGGTTTCTTGTTCTTTCTTTATTAATGAATTGATTGATTTGCGGATGTTGAACCAACCTTGCAGCCCAGGGATAAATCCCACTTGGTCGTGGTGAATAATCCTTCTAATGTACTGTTGGATCGTATTGGCTAGCATTTTGGTGAGAATTTTTGCATGCATGTTCATCAAGGATATTCTGTAAACCTTTTTGATGGGGTTTTTGTCTGGTTTGGGGATCAAGGTAGTGGTGGCCTCATAAAATGAGTTTGGAAGTTTTCCTTCCATTTCAATTTTTTGGAACAGTTTCAGAAGAATAGGTATTAATTCTTCTTGAAATGGTTGGTAGAATTCCCCTGGGAAGCCTTCTGGCCCTGGGCTTTTGTTTGTTGGGAGATTTTTGATGACTGCTTCAATTTCCTTAGTGGTTATAGGTCTGTTCAGGTTTTCTACTTCTTCCTCATTCAGTTTTGGTAGTTGATACAACTCTAGGAATGCATCCATTTCTTCCAGATTATCTAATTTGCTGGTATGTAGGTCCTCATAATATGTTCTTATAATTGTTTGTATTTCTTTGTGTTGGTTGTGATCTCTTCTCTTTCACTCATGATTTTATTTAGTCAGGTCATTTCTCTTTTCTTTTTGATAAGTCAGGCTAGGGGTTTATCAGTCTTGTTATTTCTTTCAAAGAACCACCTCCTAGTTTTGTTGATTTGTTCTACTGTTCTTTTGGTCTCTATTTCAGTGATTTCTGCTCTGATCTTTATTATTTCTCTTCTCCTGATGGGTTTAGGCTTTATTTGCTGTTCTTTCTCCAGCTCCTTTAGATGTAGGGTTAGGTTGTGTATTTGAGACCTTTCTTGTTTCTTGAGAAAGGCTTCTATTGCTATGTACATTCCTCTTAGGACTGCCTTCGCTGCATCCCAAAGATTTTGAACAGTTATATTTTCATTTTCATTTGTTTCCATGAATTTTTTTAATTTTTCTTTAATTTCCTGGTTGATCCATTCATTCTTTAGTAGGATGCTCTTTAGCCTCCATGTATTTGTGTTCTTTCCAGCTTTCTTCTTGTGATTGAGTTCTAGTTTGAAAGCATTGTGGTCTGAAAATATGCAGGGAATAACCCCAATTTTTTGGTACGTGTTGGACCTGATTTGTGACCTAGGACGTGATCTATTCTGGAGAATGTTCCACGGGCACTAGAGAGAATGTGTATTCTGTTGCTTTGGGTTGGAATGTTCTATCTGTGAAGTCATTTGATCAAGTGTGTCATTTAAAGTGTTTATTTCCTTGCCGATCTTCTGCTTAGATGATCTGTCCATTTCAGTGAGGGGGGTGTTAAAGTCCCCCACTGTTATTGTATTTTTGTCGATGTGTTTCTTTGCTTTTGTTATTAATTGGCTTATATAATTGGCTTCTCACATGTTAGGGGCATAGATATTTACAATTGTTAGATCTTCTTGTTGGATAGACCCTTTAAGTAGGATATAGTATCCTTCCTCATCTCTTATTACAGTCTTTAGTTTAAAATCTAATTTGTCTGATATAAGGATTGCCACCAGGTTTCTTTTGGTCTCCATTAGCATGGTAAATTGTTTTCCACCTCCTCACTTTCAATCTGGAGGTGTCTTTGGGTCTAAAATTAGTCTCTCTTGCAGATGGCATATCAATGGGTCTTGTTTTTTTATTCAATCTGATACACTGTGTTTTTTGATATGGGCCTTTAGCGCATTTACATTCAGGGTAACTATTGAATGATATGAATTTAATGCCACTGTAGTTCCTGTAAGGTGACTGTTACTGTATATTGTCTGTGTTCCTTTCTGGTCTATGTTACTTTTAGGCTCTCTCTTTGCTTAGAGGACTCCTTTCAATATTTCTTGTAGGGCTGGTTTCGTGTTTGCAAATTTCTTTAGTTTTGTTTGTCCTGGAAACTTTTTATCTCTCCTTCTCTTTTCAATGACAGCCTAGCTGGATATATTATTCTTGGCTCCATATTTCTCTCATTTAGTGCTCTGAGTACATCATGCCATTCCTTTCTAGCCTGCCAGGTCTCTGTGGTTAGGTCTGTTGCCAATCTAATGTTTCCACCATTGTAGGTTACAGGTCTCTTGTCCTGAGAAAGCAGCAGCCTTTTCTCACAGGAACATTCCCAATGAGGATCCTCAAAGTGACCATTGGCATCTGCTATCAGTTGTCTCTCTTTCTCTCAATAATATACTATAAAGCTGTTCCTAATTTAGCAATTTTATTTATTACTTCCTGATATGATAGAGTATGTATCACCTCATTAAACTACTTCCCAAACCAATGTTTTCTGCATTGGTTACTCTATAATTTTAAGTAACATACATTTCACCTTATCTTTTCCAAGTATACTTAGCTTTCTGCTTTGTAAGAGGAAAATATTAATGACTTTATTCTTCCACTCCAGTCTTCTCCATACATTCCACTTCCCAAATTTAGTCATTTGTGCCTTTTCTTTTATAGTTTTTAGGTTTTGTAAACACTTATCAGGAGCCCAAATTGGTCACTATTGATAATACTTTTAAAAATGGAAAGCATAATAAGTAAGGCCTATGATCTCTATTAATCCATAAGCCTTACTCACCATTTTTAAAAATATGGTCTCTCCTCTACTCCTTGATATTTCATTTTCTGCCTGGATATTGAGAATGTATGCATTCATAATTGTTGATTTAAATTATGTTGGGTGACTCAAAATAGGTACTTTGCCCTGCAGTGACAAACAAGCAGTAAGATAATACATTTCCTTTCTTGCCCAGTTTTGTTTTTCCTGATGTTTCTTTAATGTTTCTTTAGCATTTGCTCACTTCCCCCCCAATTTCTTCTTTCCCAATTTTTCTCCCTCAACTTCTTTCCTTCCCAGTGTCCTTTGTCCGTAAGAGTTGTGCTTTCTAGTCTGCTCTGCAACTGTAATCTTACAACTTCCCTTCTCCTCTGGATTAAATATGCTCTTTCCTAGGTTCCTGATCTTCCTCCTTGGCTCAATACCTCATTTTTCTGGATTATCAACATACAGAATAATTTCCAAGAAATGATGCAAGGAAAACAAATTTTTAGGCTTCTTGTAAAAGTCAAAATGTTTTTATATGGCCAACTATATAATTAGGGTGGAAATAAATTGCCACAGAATTTGAAAACTATTTATTCTCAATCTGTTGCATTTCTTTTAGACTTTAGAATTAGCTTTTCAATTTTCACTATTATATCTCCTGTTATCTTGTTTACAATTGCATTAAATTCACATTGTACTTTGGAACTACATAATTCCTTTATAATATTTAGTTTTCTGATACATGAACAGGTTTTATTTAATTTCATGAGTATTTTATAGTTTTCTGAGTGCATTGATAATATACATTTTTTAGACTAGAGTGTATAGTCCTCCAGGTTTTCTCCTGAGGGTCTGTTGGGTCATTTTCCTTATCAAGATGCTGTGAGAAATTCTAATCTGCTTCTCAGATTTTTTTGTTGTTGCTTTGCTTTTTGTTTTTTAATTACTAGTCCATCATAATCACCAGTAGCTTTGCTGGCTCCTCAGTAGCAGTCTCTATTTGAACCAAGCTCAGAACCTGAGCCCAGAGCTATAAGTAGACCTAAAGAAAGAGCAACCTCCGGCTACCTTGACAGTCCTGTTATCTAACATTTTTTTTTCTTTTCAGAATGGTCAGAATGATGAATCTCTGATAAATTTTTGCCCTCTTAGAAGTATTTTTCAATAACAATTCTCAGCTTCTTGCCTTATACAAAAAATTGGCAAATGTCTGAAGATTAAAAAAAGTATTAAATATCAGTTCATTTTTCTTTAGTTCTTTTTTTCCCGCTCTCAAATCTTAACTGTCTCTGAAACAGACTTCCAAAGTGTCCACATTATCCAACTTCTTTGGCAGGACCAATGTTTATTTATGGGGCCTATTGAAAAATGAACAGAAGGAACCCCTTGTTTAAAAACTATTAACACCAACAGAACTTAACTTAGTGCAGAGGCTTTCAAATGTGGGATCCTATGCAACAACACAGATTGCACCCCTTGCCCCTGGGCCTGGTCACTGGATTTGGGAAAGACTGAGAAGCAGACTAAATAAATCTACTTTAACTCTCCTTCTTCTCATTATTTTTTTAATTGTAACTCATTGAAGAGGTACAAGATATCTCATATATTTGCAAAAGCATTATTTATTTTTCCCTTTAATGCCAGTATATATCTACGTTTCAATTTTATTTTTTTGTAAGAATGGAGCTGTTGATTAAAGTGAGCAAACACAAGTTTTTAATATCATGTTTGGAAAGATTTATATTAGGTACTGTCATCTCTACCTGTTAACTGAGAAAGTATTAAAAGTTAGTCCCCAGAAGAATGGAAATGAAATATTCAAAATATTAAAATGTGCAGCTATGAAATTATGCACATATGACAGAACATCAGAGACATCTGTGTCTCATCAAATCTTGGCCTTGCTCTGAAAGAACTTCCATAGTAATTTCTCTAATTTTTGGTTACAGTTGTCCACATTTTGTGGACTGCTAATGTCAGCATTCTAACTACAGATGCCTCATGCTTTTAACAATTCTGACAGAGGTCTCCACTGCTCAAGCACTAAATTGCACTAATCTGTGAAATAATAAGATGTGCTAAATGGCACACAGCATGACATATTTGCATAATTCTTTGAAATGCTTCATGAATCTTAAAAATCTTAATGGAAAACTTCTCATGTTACCATATTAAGGTTTTCTCCATATTTGCCTTAAGCATGGGATCTGTAGCTTCCTACTATAAAGACCTTCAGGACCCATTCTCAGAAATCATGTGCCATTGAAGAAAACACTTTAACGAAAACCTTCACGAGCTTATAAAAATAAGATGAGTTAGAGAGAACCTGAGGCTAATGCTACTCATATGATTTCAACACTATAGTTTAGTAATCCCTGAATTTATCACAATGAAATAAACACAAGTGAGGCTTTTTATCCCTAATAACTAAAAAGCCCTGTGTTTATTATCACAATGTAAAAATTAGTGCTTAACTATTGTAAGTTAAATAATCCATGCCTCTTGTGAAAGCCCTAATCAAACAGGGCTAGGAGAAAGCAATAACCACATCTGTGGATCCTGGGGTAATGGTTGTTTCTTTGTATCACTGAGGATTGTCAAGAACAGAGTAGGTGGGTGGGAGGATGGGGTAACTGGATGATGGGCATTAAAGGAGGGCACTTGTTGGAATGAATACTGCAACAGATGAATCTCTAAATTCTACCTCTGAAACTAATAATACACCATATGTTAATTAAATTGAATTAAAAAAAAACAGAGTAGAGAATTGCCTTGGATTCACCTACTTACTCAGGCAATTTTCTCTCTATCACAAAAAAATCATGGAATCACCTTAACCATGAATGTCTTCAAAAACCAAATCTTAATCCTCTTAGCACATGAGATCTAAAACTGTTGTTAGAAAATAAAGTGTCTGCTATGCACTGGTATAGAATTAAACAAAGATCAGGAATTCTATACTGTATTTTCTTAGCTTTACTCAGTATATTAAAACTTCTTTGGCTGGGATATAGGAGTATATATAAGTATAAATCTAGACATTTGAATTGATACATGCAGAAATGTATCTTATAAACTAAAAGCAAATTATTTTTATGAAATCTATGATATTTCCTTATATTGACTTAGTTCATAATAAGATTTGTCAAAGATTGGTTGACCATAGAGTTGAGGGTCCATTTCTGAGCTGTCTATTCTGTTCCATTGATCAATGTGTCTGTTTTTGTGCCAGTACTGTCTTGATGATCACAGCTTTGTAATACAGCTTGAAGTAAGGTATCATGGTGCCCCCAGCTTTGATTTTCTTTTTCAACATTTCCTTGGTGATTCGGGGTCTTTTATGGTTCCATACAAATTTTAGGATTGTTCCAGCTCTTTGAAAAATGCCAGTGTTATTTTGATAGGGATTGCCCTGAATGTGTAGATTGCTCTGGGCAGCATAGACATTTTCACAATGGTTATTCTTCCAATCCAGGAGCATGGAATATTTTTCCATCTCTTTGTGTCTTCTTCAATTTCTTTCATAGTGTTCTGTAGTTTCTAGAGTATAGAACCTTTACCTTTTTAGTTAGGAGTATTCCTAGGTATCTTATGGCTTTGTTGCTATTGTAAATGGAATCAATTTCTTAATTTCTCTTTCTTCAGTCACATTGTTAGTGTATAGAAATGCCACTGGTTTTTGTGCATTGATTTTGTGTGCTGCCACATTGCTGAATTGCTGAATGAGTTATAGTAATTTGGGGGGTAGAGTCTTTTGGGTTTTCCACATAAAGTATCATGTCATGTGCAAAGAGAGAGAGTTTGACTTCTTCTTTGCCAATTTGAATGCATTGTGTTTCTTTTTGTTGTCTGATTGCTGAGGCTAGGACGTCTAGTATTATGCTCAACAATAGTGGTGAAAGTGGGCATCCCTGTCGTATTCCTGACCTTAAGGGAAAAGCTCTCAGCTTTTCCCCACTGAGAATGATATTCACTGTGGGCTTTGCATAGAAGGCTTTTATGATATTGAGGAATGTTTCCTCTATCCCTACACTGTGGAGAGTTTTAATGAAGAAATGATGCTGAATTTTGTCAAATACTTTTTCTGCATCAATTGAGAGGGTCATGTGGTTCTTGTCTCTTCTTTTATTAAGATGCTCTATCACATTTATAGATTTGCCAATGTTGAACCACCCTTGCAGCCCAGGAACAAATCTCACATGGTCATGGTGAATAATCTTTTTAATGTACTGTTGGATCCTATTGGCTAGGATCTTGAGTATTTTGGCATTCATGTTCATCAGGGATATTGTTCTGTAATTATCCTTTTTGATGGAGTCTTTGTCTGGTTTGGGGATCAGGGTAATTCTAGCCTCATAGAATGAGTTTGTAAGTTTTCCTTCCATTTCTATTTTTTGAAACAACTTCAGTAGAATAGGTATGATTTCTTCTTTAAATGTTTGGTAGAATTCCCCTGGGAAGGCATCAGGCCCTGGACTCTTGTTTTTTGGGAGGTTTTTGATGACTGCTTCAATTTCCTTCCTGGTTATTGGTTTGTTCAGATTGCCTATTTCCTCCTCTTTCAGTCTTGGTAGTTTATAAGTTTCCAGGAATGCATTCATTTCTTGTAGATTGATTAATTTGTTGGCATATAATTGCTGGTAATAATTTCTAATAATTGTTTCTATTTCCTTGGTGTTAGTCGTGATCTCTCCCCTTTCATTCATGATTTTATTGATTTAGGTCCTTTCCCTTTTCTTTTGGATAAGTATGACCAAAGGTTTATAGATCTTATTAAGTCTTTCAATGAAATAGCTTCTAGTTTCATTGATCTATTTTGCTGTTCTTCTAGTTTCTATTTAATTTATTTCTGCCCTACCCTTTATTATTTCTCTTCTTCTGCTTAGTTTAGACTTTATTTGCTGTTCTTTCTCCAGCAAATAAAGTCTAAAGGTAAGGTTAGCTTTTGCAATTGGGATTTTTCTAATTTTTTGAGAGAGGCTTGGATGGCTATGTACTTCCCTCTTAGGACCACCTTTGCAGGATCCCGTAGGTTTTGAATGTATGTGTTTTCATTTTCATTGGTTTCAATGAATTGTTTAAGTTCTTCTTTAATTTCCAGGTTGACTCAAACATTTTTTAGCAGGATGTTCTTTAAACTCCAAGTGTTTGCATTCCTCCCAAATTTGTCCTTGTGGTTGAATTGCAGTTTCAAAGCATTGCTGTCTGAAAATATGCAGGGGATAATCTTAATCTTTTGGTATCAGTTATTTGGTATCAGATTTTTAACCCTGTATGTGATCTATTCTGGAGAACATTCCATGTGCACTTGAGAAGAATTCTGTTGTTGTAGGATGGAATGTTCTGTATATGTCTGTGAAGTCCATCTTGTCCAATGTGTCCTTCAAAGCTCTTGTTTTTTTGTTGATCTTCTGCTTAGATGATCTGTCCATTGCTGTGAGTGGAATGTTGAGGTCTCCTACTATTAATGTATTATTATCAATATTTTTTTATTTTGGTTGTTAATTGGTTTATATAATTGACTGCTCCCATATTGGGGGTACAGATATTTACAATTGTTAGATCTTCTTGCTGGATAGACCCTTTAAGTATGATATAGTGTCCCTCTACATCTCTTACTATGGTCTTTGGTTTAAAATCTAATTAGTCTGATATGACAATTCCTACCCCAGCTTTTTTTGAGGTCCATTGGCATGGTAAATAGTTCTCCATCTCCTCATTTTCAATCTGGAGGTGTCTTTAGGTTCAAAATGAGTCTCTTGTAGAAAGCATATGGATGGGTCCTGCTATTTTAACCAAGCTGATACTGTGTGTCTTTTGACTGGAGCAATCAGTCCATTTACATTCAGAGTAACTATTGAAAGATATGAATTGAGTGCCATTGAGAAACAAAGTACCTGTTTCTGTAGATTGTCTCTGTTACTTTCTTGTCTATAATTCTCTTAAGGTCTCTGCTTATAGGATCCCCCTTAATATTTCTTGCAGGGCTGGCTTGGTGGTCACATATTCTTATGTATCTACCTGTCCTGGAAACTCTTTATCTCTCTATCCATTCTGAATTACAGCCTTGGCATATTCTTGGCTACATGTTCTTCTCCTTTAGTGCCCTGAATATGTCTTTCCAGCCCTTTCTGGTTTGTCAGGTTTCTGCAGATAGGTCTGATGTTATTCTGATGATTCTCCCTCCATATGTAAGGAGACTGTTCTACCTGGCTATTCTCAGGATAGTTTCTTTGGTTCTAAGATTTGCAAATTTCATATTATATGTCAGGGTGTTCATCTATTTTTATTGATTTTGGGAGGAGTCCTCTCTACCTCTTGGACACGACTGCTTGTTTCCTTCCCCAGATTAAAGATTTTCTCAGCTATGATTTGCTCAAATATGCCTTCTGTCCTTCTCACTCTCCACTTCCTTGTGGATCCCAATAATTCTGACATTGGAATGTTTCATGGCATCATTAATCTCTCCAAACCGTTTTTTATTTTATTTTTTCTTTAAATTTTTTTATTTTTATGTTAATCACCATACATTACATTATTAGTTTTTGATGTAGTGTTCCATGATTCATTGTTTGTGCATAACACCCAGTGCTCTATGCAGAACGTGCCCTGTTTTATACCCATCAACAGGCTAATACATCCCCCCACTCCCCCCCCTCTAGAACCCTCAGTTTATTTTTCAGAGTCCATCGTCTCTCATGGTTTGTCTCCCCCTCCGATTTACCCGCCTTCATTCTTCCCCTCCTGATATATTCTTCTTTATTTTTTTCTTAACATATATTGCATTATTTGTTTCAGAGGTACAGAATGTGATTCAATAGCCCTGCACAATTGACAGCGCTCACCATAGCACATACGACCCCAAAGTCTATCACCCTGCCACCCCATCCCTCCCACCCCCCACCACTCCAGCAACCCTCAGTTTGTTTACTGAGATTAAGAATTCCTCATATCAGTGAGGTCATATGATACCTGTCTTTCTCTGATTGACATATTTCACTCAGCATAACACCTGCCAGTTCCATCCACGTCGTTGCAAATGGCAAGATCTCATTCTTTTTGATGGCTGCATAATATTCCATTGTGTATATATACCACCTCTTCTTTATCCATTCATCTGTCGATGGACATCTTGGCTCTTTCCACAGTTTGGCTATTGTGGACATTGCTGCTATAAACATTGGGGAGCACGTACTCCTTCAGATCCCGACATTTGTATCTTTGTGGTAAATACCCAGTAGTGCAATTGCTAAATCGTATGGTAGCTCTATTTTCAACTTTTTGAGGAACCTCCATACTGTTTTCCAGAGTGGTTGCACCAGCTTGAATTCCCACCAAAAGTGTAGGAGGGTTCCCCTTTCTCCGCATCTCCACCAAAATCTGTCATTTCCTGACTTGTTAAATTTAGCCATCCTGAATGGTGTGAGGTGGTATCTAATTGAAGTTTTGATTTGGATTTCCCTGATGCCGAGCAATGTTGAGCACTTTTTCATGTCTGTTGGCCATATGGATGTCTTCTTTGGAAAAATGTCTGTTCATGTCTTCTGCCCATTTCTTGATTGGATTATTTGTTCTTTGGGTGTTGAGTTTGATAAGTTCTTTATAGATTTTGGATACTAGCCCTTTATCTGATATGTCATTTGCCAATATTTTCACCCCATTCTGTCAGTTGTCTTTTGGTTTTGTTGACTGTTTCTTTTGCTGTGCAAAAGATTTTATCTTGATGAAATCTCAAGAGTTCATTTTTGTCCTTGCTTCCCTTGCCTTTGGCGATGTTTCTAGGAAGAAATTGCTGCGGCTGAGGTCGAAGAGGTTGCTGCCTGTGTTCTCCTTTAGGATTTTGATGGACTCCTGTCTCACATTGAGGTCTTTCAACCATTTGGAGTCTATTTTTGTGTGGGGTATAAGGAAATGGTCCAGTTTCGTTCTTCTGCATGTGGCTGTCCAATTTTCCCAACATCATTTCTTGAAGAGACTGTATTTTTTCCCTTGGACATACTTTCCTGCTTTGCAAAGATTAGTTGACCATAGAGTTGAGGGTCCATTTCTGGGCTCTCGATCCTGTTCCATTGATCTATGTGTCTGTTTTTGTGCCAGTACCATACTGTCCTGCTGATGACAGCTTTGTAATAGAGCTGGAAGGCCAGAATTGTGATGCCGCCAGCTTTGCTTTTCTTTTTCAAGATTCCTCTGGCTATTCGGGGTCTTTTTTGGTTCCATACAAATTTTAGGAAAATTCGTTCCATTTCTTTGAAAAAGTGGATGGTATTTTGATAGGGATTGCATTGAGTGTGTAGATTGCTCTAGGTAGCATTGACATCTTCACAAAGTCTGTTCTTCCAATCCATGAGCATGGAACGTTTTTCCATTTCTTTGTGCCTTCCTCAATTTCTTTCATGAGAATTTTATAGTTTTCTGAGTACAGATCCTTTGCCTCTTTGGTTAGATTTATTCCTAGGTATCTTATGGTTTTGGGTGCAATTGTAAATGGGATTGACTCCTTCATTTCTCTCTCTTTTGTCTTGTTGTTGGTGTATAAGAATGCCACTGATTTCTGTGCATTGATTTTTATATGCTGCCACTTTACTGAATTCCTGTATGAGTTTTAGCAGTTTTGGGGTGGAGTCTTTTGGGTTTTCCACATAAAGTATCATATCATTGGCAAAGAGTGAGAGTTTGACTTCCTCTTTGCCGATTTGGATGCCTTTGATTTCTTTTTGTTGTCTGATTGCTGTGGCTAGGACTTCTAATACTATGTTGAATAGCAGTGGTGATAGTGGACATGACTGCTGCGTTCCTGACCTTAAGGGGAAAGCTCTCAGCTTTTCCCCATCGAGAATGATATTCGCTGTAGGTTTTTCATAGATGGCTTTTATGATCTTGAGGTATGTACCTTCTATCCCTATACTCTGAAGAGTTTTGATCAAGAAAGGATGCTGTACTTTGTCAAACGCTTTTTCTGCATCTATTGAGAGGATCATATGATTCTTGTTCTTTCTTTTGTTAATATATTGTATCCCGTTGATAGATTTGCGGATGTTGAAGCAACCTTGCGGCCCAGGGATAAAACCCACTTGGTCATGGTGAAAAATCTTTTTAATGTACTGTTGGATCCTATTGGCTAGTATTTTGGCGAGAATATTTGCATCCATGCTCATCAAGGACATTGGTCTGTAATTCTCCTTTTTGATGGGGTCTTTGGTTTTGGGATCAAGGTAATGGTGGCCTCATAAAATGAGTTTAGAAGTTTTCCTTCCATTTCTATTTTTTTGAACAGTTACAGGAGAATAGGTATTAATTCTTCTTTAAATGTTTGGTAGAATTCCCCTGGGAAGCCATCTGGTCCTGGGCTTTTGTTTGTTGGGAGATTTTTGATGACTGCTTCAATTTCCTTAGTGGTTACAGGTCTGTTCAGGTTTTCTATTTCTTTCTGGTTCACTTTTGGTAGTTGATACATCTCTAGGAATGCATCCATTTCTTCCAGGTTATTTAATTTGCTGGCATAGAGTTGCTCATAATATGTTCTTATAATTGTATTTCTTTGGTGTTGGTTGTGATCTCTCCTCTTTCACTCATGATTTTGTTGATTTGGGTTATTTCTCTTTTCTTTTTGATAAGTCTGGCCATGGGTTTATCAATCTTATTAATTCTTTCAAAGAACCAGCTCCTAGTTTCGTTGATCTGTTCCCTTGTAATTTTGGTTTCTAGTTCATTGATTTCTTCTCTGATCTTTATTATTTCTCTTCTCCTGCTGGGTTTAGGCTTTATTTGTTGTTTTTTCTCTAACTCCTTTAGGTGTAGGGTTAGGTTATGTATTTGAGACCTTTCTTGTTTCTTGAGAAAGGCTTGTATTGCTACATAGTTTCCTCTTAGAACTGCCTTTGCTGTATCCCAAAGATTTTGAACAGTTGTGTTTTCATTTTCATTGGTTTCTATGAATTTTTTAAGTTCTTCTTTAATTTCCTAGTTGACCTATTCATTCTTTAGTAGGATACCCTTTAGCCTCCATGTATTTGAGTTCTTTCTGACTTTCCTCTTATGATTGAGTTCTAGTTTCAAAGCATTATGGTCTGAAAATATGCAGGGAATAATCCCAATCTTTTGGAACCTGTTGACACCTGATAGAGACCCAGGATGTGATCTATTTTGGAGAATGTTCCATGGGCACTAGCGAAGAATGTGTATTCCGTTGCTTTGGGATGGAATGTTCTGAATATGTCTGTGAAGTCCATTTGGTCCAGTGTGTCATTTAAAGTCTATATTTCCTTGTTGATCTTTTGCTTAGATGATCTGTCCATTTCAGTCAGGGGGGTGTTAAAGTCTCCCACTATTATTGTATTGTTGTTTATGTGTTTCTTCGCTTTTGTTATTAATTGCCTTTTATAATTGGCTGCTCCCATGTTAGGGGCATAGATATTTACAATGGGTAGATCTTCTTGTTGGATAGACCCTTTAAGTAGGATATAGTGTCCTTCCTCATCTCTTATTACAGTCTTTGAATTAAAATCTAATTTGTCTGATATAAGGATTGCCACCCCAGCTTTCTTTTGGTGTCCGTTAGCATGGGTTTTCCACCCCCTCACATTCAATGTGGGGGTGTCTTTGGATCTAAAATGAGTCTCTTGCAGACAGCATATTGACAGGGCTTGTTTTTTAATCCAATCTGATAGCCGGTGTCTTTTGATCGGGGTCTTTAGCACATTTACGTTCAGGGTAACTATTGAAAGATAAGAATTTAGTGTCACTGTATTGTCTGTAAGGTGACTGTTACTGTATATTGTCTCTGTTCCTCTCTGGTCTATGGTGCTTTTAGGCTCTCTCTTTGCTTAGAGGACCCTTTTCAGGATTTATTGTAAGGCTGGTTTCGTATTTGCATATTCCTTAATTTTTGTTTGTCCTGTAAGTTTTTTAGCTCTCCTTCAGTTTTCAATGAGAGCCTAGCTGGATATAGTATTCTTGGCTGCATATTTTTCTCGTTTAGTGCTCTGTATATATCATGCCAGTCCTTTCTGGCCTGCCAGGTCTCTGTGGATAGGTCTGTTGCCAATCTAATGTTTCTACCATTCTAGGTTACATATCTCTTCTCCCGAGCTGCTTTCAGGATTTTCTCTTTGTCTCTGAGACTCTAAGTTTTACTATTAGATGTTGGGGTGTTGACTTATTTTTATTGATTTTGAGAGGGGTTCTCTGTGCTCCTGGATTTTGATGCCTGTTTCCTTCCCCACATTAGGGAAGTTCTCAGTTATACTTTGCTCCAATATACCTTCTGCCCCTCTCTCTCTTTCTTCTTCTTCTGGGATCCCAATTATTCTAATGTTGTTTTGTCTTATGGTATCGCTTTTCTCTCGAATTCTGCCCTCGTGATCCAGTAGTTGTTTATCTCTCTTTTTCTCAGCTTCTTTATTTTCCATCATTTGGTCTTCTGTATTGCCGATTCTCTCTTCTGCCTCATTTATCCTAGCAGTTAGTGCCCCCATTTTTGATTGCACCTCATTAACATCCTTTTTGATTTCGACTTTGTTAGATTTTAGTTTTTTTTTCTCCAGAAAGGGTTTCTCTAATAACTTCCATGCCTTTTTCAAGCCCAGCTATTATCTTTAAAATCATGATTCTGAACTCTAGGTCCGACATCTCACTAATGTCCATATTGAGTAGGTCACTGGCAGACGGTAGTACCTCTTGTTCTTTTTGTTGAGGTGATCTTTTTCTTCTTGTCATTCTGTCCAGGGAAGAATAAATGAATGAGAGCACAAAATGCTAATAGGGTAATAGTGTCCCCAGAAGTGATATTCTAAACAAATCAGAAAAGACCTGAAACCAGGGGAAAAGAAAGGGATAGTAAGAAAAAAGAAGAAAAAGAAAAAGAAAATTATAAAAACAAACAAAAACAGAACAAAAGGAAACAAAACAAAAAAAAACCAGAATATGATCAAATATGATCAGGCTGGTTTATAGATCAGTGCCACACACTAGATTAAGTGTATTTTGGTCTGTTAGAAGAAAGTGCCTCCTAAAATTTTAAGGAAAGAAAGAGTTAAATATGTATAAAATAAGGGTTGATACAATGTACGGATGGAATATGACTGTAAAGTTGAAAATTATAAAAAATATTCAAAAGGGAATTAATAAGGTGTTGGAAAAAAGAAAAAAGAGGATTAAAAAAAAGAAAGAAAGAAAAAAAAGGGGAGAGAATATGATCAGGCAGGAGAGTAGAACAAAGTCATACACTAGAGATTTAGGGTATATTTTGATATGTTAGAAGAAACTGTATCTCAAAATTTTAAAGCGAGAACAACTTATGTATATATATGCCAAAAATAAGGGTAACTACTATGAAGGGATAGAATATGACTCTAAAAAATGAAAAATAAATTAAAAAAAGGGATTGATAAGATATTGGTTGAAAAATGGAAAAAGAAAAATTCAAAAAAAAATGTTAAAAAAATTAGCTTTGAACGCTTAATGAATCATGGTAAAAAAGCCATGGATTCTATGTGCAGTATTCCCCTAGCGCTGGAGTTCTCCTGTTCTCATTGATCGGTAAACTTCGTCTTGGGTGGCTGTCCGTGCTGATCTTCTGGGGGAGGGGCCTGTTGCCGTGGTTCCCAAATGTCTTTGCCTGAGGTGGAATTGCCCCGCCCTTGCTGGGCCGGGCTAAACAATCTGCTTGGGTTTGCTCTTGGGAGCTTTTGTTCCCTGCAAGTTTTCCGTACAGATTTGGAGGATGAGATTGAAAATGGTGGCCTCCCAATCTCCACCCCGGAGGAGCCGAGAAGTCAGGGTCCCTCTCCTCAGTGCACCCCCAGAGAAAAGCAGTCAGTCACTCCCGTCTCCCCAGTCTCCGGCCGCACTCCGTGCTCACCCGGCCTGTGACCGAACATTTCTATCTCTGCCACCTGACTCAGTGTGGAGTCTCCAAACCCAACAGATCCCTGTGGTGCACTCTCGTGCCACTCCTCCCCAGGGGAGGAAGGGGAGTCTCTCCGGATCTGCCACTTGTTGGGTCCCTGCTGGAGGAGCAGTGGCCCAACTGTCACTGATCACAGTTTATGGCAACACCGAGCTGAGAGCCTGTGCCTCGGCTCCGTCTCTTCTGCTGGCTTCCCTGCTCTGATTCCCTGGAGCTCTGCTGCACTCAGGCACACCTGGTCTTTCTGTGACCCCGAGGGTCCTGAGACCACACTGTGCTGCGAGGGTTCCACCCCCAGCTTAGCCACTGGTGCTACGTCCCTCAGCGGACCCGACTTTTAAAAGTTCTGATTTTGTGCCCCGCGGCTCTATCACTTGCCAGAACTGGCTGACGGAGGTCCCCTCCCCCGCCATCTATCCTCTGAATATTGCCTCAGATTCACTTCTCCGCACGTCCTACCTTCTAGAAAGTGGTCTCTTTTCTGTTTAGAGAGTTGTTGCTATTCTTTTCTTCGATCTCTTGTTGAGATCGTAGGTGTTCAGAATGTTTTGATCCCTATCCAGCTGAATTCCTGAGACCAGACGAAATCCAGGTCTCCTACTCCCCCACCATCTTGCTCCCTTCCCCCCCCAAGCCCTTTATCATGGGCTTTAGTTGTCTATCTCTGTTTTCCTCAACTTCCTTCCTTTCCATCAACTTGTCTTCTAGATCACATTCTCTCTTCTGCCTCATTGACCCTAGCTGTTAGAGTATCCAGTTTAGACTGCCTCTCATTCATAGCGTTTTTTTTTCATTCATAGCATTTTAAGTTCAGCCTGATTAGCTCTCATTTCTGGTCTTAGAGATTCAATATTGTCAATAATGCTCTTTTTAAAGCGTAGGTATTAATTTTATGATTGATATCCTGAATTCTATCTCTGTCATCTTATACCTATATCGATTAGCTCTGTGGCAGAGAACACTGCCTCTCGTTCTTTGTTCTGTGAGTTCCTCCTTCTAGTCATTATGCCCAAAGAACGATGGGTGAGTGAATGAACAGAGTCCAAAATATCAACCATGACCCAAGCAAGATGGATTCTTGAAAAATCTAAAATAAAATAAAAAGCAACTGTGAAATATAAGTTGGTACAATAAGCATCTAGTTGAAATGGGATGAAGGTAAAAAGAAAAAAAAGAGAGAAAAAGCATAAGAAAAAAAAAGAAAAGGAGAATATTATCTGAAAAGTAAATGAGTCATGAGGCAACACCTGGAACTCCATATACTATTTTCTTCTGGCTTTGGTATTTTACAGTTTTGTGGGATCTATAAGATTGTTGTACACCTATTCTTCTAGTCTGTCTTCTGGGGGGAGAGGCCAGCTGTGCTGTTTCTCAGGTAACCCTGCCTGGGCAGAGTTGCCCCATCCCCTGTCAGGGGGATGGGCTCAGTGTACCTGGTCTTCTGTGTGGCTTTTTTTCCCTGGACACTTTCCTGGCCTCTTTAGTGGATCAGAGCAAAAATGGCTGTGCCCAAACTTCTGGCCCAGAGCAGAAAATTTACAGTCTTCCCTCTTTAATAAACCCTCCAGTACAAAGAGTCTCCACTTCTGTATGGGCCAAAAAACCACAGTGTCCCACAGTGCATGCCCACTGCAAATCTGAGACAGTCCCAGGGGCCCAGGTGTGCCACTGCCCTTTGTAACTCTAAAACCACAAGTGGCTGTGGGCTTGTGCTCCTACCCAAAGCTCCTGGATCATGTCTGGGTGACACCCAAATGTCCTTTCCAGGCCGCTACCACGCTGCAAGCTTTTGCCCAGTCCTGGGTGCAGCTGTTTCACCCCAGGTTCCAGTCTTTTATAGGCTGCTCAGGAAAAGGTTGATTACCAACCAGACTGGCTCAAGATTTATGGCAACCTGAGCTGAGAGTGCCCTCCTGGACTTGCTGACTATATCTTGCTTCCAGGCTCCACTGTTCGGGCACTCTACTGGTTCAGACATCCCTGTTGGCTCTGTGACTCCTCAGATTCCAAGAGCACAATGCCCCACCTAGAATTCTGCCTTTTCATTTTCAGAGCCCTTTCAGAGAGGGATGTCTCTCACTAGAGCAGATTTCTAAGGGTTCCAATTTTGCCCTCTGGTGTTATATCACTTTCCAGGAGCCAGCTTATGTAGGCTCCCTCCCTATTCTGTTTATCTTCTGATATCTTCCCATAGATTCATGACTCTGCACATCCTACCTTGCGAAAAGCAGTCTCCTTTCTGCTTTTAGAGATCCAGATATATATTCTTACATCTCAGGTTGTTTTCGTGGGTGTTCAAAATGGTTTGATAGCTATCCAGCTAAATTCAGGGGACCAGTTGAAGTAGGGTCCCCTCCTCCTCTGCCATCTTGCTTCTTCCTCCTCTTCAATTATTTATTTTCAAAGCACAAGTAAGTCCTCCTGAGCACATCACAGTTATTTAAATACACATCACTGATCATCATGCTAAATTTCTGGTTGATTGTTAAACTTAAATTGTGCCAAATCAATAATATTGTACATCAAAACCTTCACATTAGCTTTCCTTTTATGCAATCCATGGTTCACCCTTAAATGATATACTTTTATCATTGCCATTTTCTTGTAATTACATTGACATGCTTTATTATAAGCATATATTTAATTTACAGAAGAAATAAAATCCCCATACAAATGAACACCTCAATTCATATTTCTATTATGTCTACACTTGTTTTATCTTACAACTCTTTTTGTGAACAGTTTATACTAACATTTCTCTTGAGGATTATTATGAGTGCATGCTCTTTTAAAAATTTAACTTTTCTAATTAATTATTATATTAACAAAATACTATGTCATTATCAAATAAAATAAAACATAATAGAACTAATACTCTTTATTATTTTATTTTCAGACTGTTAAAAAATGAATATTAGGACAGTCTTTAATTGACACCTTTCTATACTTCCCCCTGAAATTTGCAAAGTCCTTTCATGTTTTATAACAAAATATTTCAGATTTAGGGTAATTTTTTCACTTCAAAACAAGGAATTAACTAGCTTCAAGGAGTCTGAGTTTCTTTTAATGGAGTATAGCATTAGAATTGATATCTAGGGTTAGTGTTGCACATAAAAAATAACATTGATTAAAAATTCTCCTGTTGGTGTTGACAGAGATTGAAAAATACTGCATTTTTGAGTTCACATTTATTTTTTCCAATTTATCATGTATTTGTATACCCTTACTGCTTCTAGAGTACAGTTATTGCCATTGATTGCTGTTCTACTGTAATGATACTTTGCTTTATAGTAGTCAATGCTACAGTGTAATTTAAGATACAATTAAATGATTTGTTAGATTTATGTTTTTTTTTCTACTTTCTGGCTAATAATGACCTCACCGCTTTTTTTTTTTTTGCAAAATAATGAAGCAACAATATCTGGTGATTTGATTTTTTTGTGAATGACAGTTATAATTCCTCAATATTAAAAATTGTACAAATAGGTGCAAAGCAAAATAATATTTAATTGGGTTCAGTGTGAGTGCTGTTCTCATTGACACAATGGCTTGTTGTGCACATGAAAATGTGTATTTATTGCCACAAGAAGAAGGGTGCAAAAAGGTCCAGGCAGTAATGTGCAGATATGTGTAGTACTCTATTTCAACTTCTCTTATGGACCATCTTCCTTTATGATCACACAACTGTTGAGGACAAAATATCAAGAACATAGAATCATTATTTTTGATCTCTGGCTACCAGAACACATAGAAACAAATCTCCAACCACCAGATTTTATAGTGATGATATGAGTAATGTCTGGATATGTAAATGACCTATGACAGTTTGGGACAAACCAGGTACAAACTTCCTAATTTAGCAAATAAATGGAACATTGAAGAGTTGCTTTTTACTGAAAATATGAACATATGAATGTGTCTTTGCAACATAATTTTGGAAAGTTTTGAAAAGCTGGGGTATATTAGGAATATAAATATCTGCTTTCAATAATTACAAATTCAAAGCTCAAGAAAAGATAATATACAAAAATGCCCTTCATATGCCATGAATATATGCACACAGATATCTGATAAATCAAGAATAATAAACTGTATACAGTGTTGAACTTTGCACTGTATAGTAAGAAACTGGCCTTTAAAATTTGATGTGGTGCAAATCTTCTCAAGAGACAGTTTGAGATCTAGATTAAAACTGGGTAATTACCTTTGTTTCCTAAGTGCATCTATTTTTAACTCTTAACTAGACTATGAGTAGTGCCTCTGTGTGATTTTTCTGAACATAATTTCATATGTTTACATTCTTATTTAAAGTTCCAAAAAATAAAATGAAATGAGTTTTTATTTGATTTGGGATTGATTTAGTATAAAGTTTACCCCTTTGTTTTTCTTTTGTCTGAAAAATGATTGCTTTGAAAATCTACTCCCTGGAAGAATGTCTGAGAAACACAACTTTTAAAAAGTTTGTGCATCTGAAAGGAAATATAATTTTATTAAATTTTCAAATATGTTTTCCTCTTATTTTTTCCTCTTTTCAATTTTTCGTTTTTTTCCTAGATGTCCCATTTGTGTTCCTTTCCATTTGCATGAATTACCGATCAGTTAACAGAAACTTAAGAGGCAGTCAAAACAAAATGTTGATTTTTTTTAAGTTTTAAAGATAATGAAATAGAAGAAAAAAAAGTTACATCCCAGAGCATATATTATACTGAGAGAAACAAATAGTTCTTGGATATGTCTTACTATAATAAAATGTCTGATAGAGCTTCTGAGAACTTATTGTTATAAACAACTAAAATAATATCCTTAAAAATAAAATTTTCAGGGCACCTGGGTGGCCCAGTCATTAAGCTTCTGCCTTCGGCTTAGGTCATGATCCCAGGGTCCTGGGATCGAGTGCCACATCAGGCTCCCTGCTCAGCGGGAAACCTGCTTCTTCCTCTCCCACTCTCCCTGCTTGTGTTCCCTCTCTCGCTGTCTCTCACTCTGTTAAAAAATAAATAAATTCTTTAAAAAAATAAATAAAATTTGCGGAGTTAAGCAATAGGGAAAAATTACTTCCATCTTCTCTACTCATCTTTTTGCACATACACACACACACGCACACACACACACACACACACACACCCCTAAGATTATAATTTAGTAATAGCACTACAAAAGAAAAGCGATGTATATAGAAATGAGATCCTGACAAATAATTGCATTTCTGTTTAGTCATAGATTTGGATGACTATGCTGTATATATGTTCCTTCAAGTGTTTCTCTTATGGATGTTAGAACATGAGTCCAATGTGTGAACTAAAACACCCACCTACTTGAATTAAACACTTGTGTATGAAGAGCTAATATCACAGTTGCAGAGATGCACTTTGCACATTTCAGAGTGTAATAGGAAGCTAAAAGTTAAGTCAAAAGAGTTGGTTTGACTTACCAATTCTCAACCAAAAAAAATTACAAAGAGATTAGAACTATTCCACCAGCCTTTCAAATATAAGCTATAAGAATTTTTTATCTTATATCCAACCACTTCACAGAAAAAAGCCATTTTTTTATGGCATAGAAAGAAATAATACATTTGAAAGCCAAAATGTTGATACCAGTTTAAGAATTCTAAAATACATTTTAAAGTATGACAATACTTTGAGGATGACAATATTTATGTAAATATTCCTATCTTTAAATCTTTTCTATAATAGTTTTGTCAACATTAATTTTATATTAATAATTTTACATCAATATTCACGTTTCCCCAATTTTAAAATTAGCTGAAGTTCATTTTTGCTTTCAAATATATATTTCAAATTTAATCTCATATAAAATACTAATTTCGTTCTCATGTTTTCCTTAGCAAGCAAATATCTAACCTCTTAATTCTTTGCCAAGATGACCTCAAAATATTATATTTAAAAGACACATAAAGAACACAAACTTGTTCAAACTCTCAGCATATTGGAACCTGAAACTCTGAAAAAGCCTTTAACTAAAACCAATGAACTTTTCAGAGCTGTTAAGAAATGACCAGAGGGGCCAATTAACTATTGCACAATTGGAATCTTCCTGGCACTTTGTCAATAATTTATAAAATGGGGAGGGCAGAGGGGTCACTGTCATTGAAGGGAGGTCAAAATTAAAATGTTTCTCTTATATATTGTACTCTAAAAAGCCAGAGGATACTTTTTTCCAGAGGAAATTCATTTTTATATAAAACAGACAATAAATTGTGCTTTATCAAAAACTAAAATTGTATAGTAGCCATTAATTGTTTTTGCATACAATCTTTCTTACCTGCTTTAGATTTCAAATCCCTGGTAGTTAATGCAAACATATTGGTTTAATTTTTATTCTCTATTGGTATTTCTATGTATTCTTAAAATTCCAATTGCTACATTTCCTGAAAAAGAAGTATAACCAATCTTTTTTCTTTCTTTACTCATTAATATAAATAAGTTTTGTAACTAAAATATTACCCATTTACCTTTGTGTCTAGCTTCAAATTACCTATTAGTCACAAAGGTATATGGATCCTTTATTCCATTTAAAGAGAATGGATATCCTGAAATTGAGATTACTATAACTAGCAGGACTATGTTCAACTCAATTCTCAAACTTTGTGACACTATGAGAATTATATGGAGCTGTCATTATTCAGTAAGTTCATTAAAATATGATAAATTTAAAATATGGCTATAGTAATAAAAATCAAGCTGAGAGTAAATGCATAATAACAAAATACATTAGTTTTGTAAAATTTTTGGAGGTAGGAACTTTTTATAGGTAATAGTTTAGAGTCAGGAGAATTCTAAAGACTTGTGAGTCATGAGAGTCAGGAGTTAACTACAGATAGACCTTAATGAAAAGGCAGAGTGGAAGCAAGTGAAAACAGAGATGAAGCTAAAGATGATTCACTAAAACTGATCACTCCATTTAT
Organism: Eumetopias jubatus; assembly: GCF_037043125.1. Lineage (NCBI taxonomy): Eukaryota > Metazoa > Chordata > Mammalia > Carnivora > Otariidae > Eumetopias > Eumetopias jubatus. The sequence continues at coordinate 841,005 of NW_028274887.1, forward strand.
TTAATATTCATCAAAAATACTTCACCATTCACAATATATACATAAATCATCATGGTGTACACTTTAAATATCTTACAATTTTTTAACGTTAAATTTTTTATTGTTATGTTAATCACCATACATTACATCATTAGTTTTTGATGTGGTGTTCCATGATTCATTGTTTGTGTATAACACCCAGTGCTCCGCGCAGAACGTGCCCTCTTTAATAACCTTCACCAGGCTAACACATCCCCCCACTCCCCTCCCCTTAGAACCCTCAGTTTGTTTTTCAGAGTCCATCGTCTCTCATGGTTCGTCTCCCCCTCCGATTTCACCCCTTCATTCTTCCCCTCCCGCTATCTTCTTCTTCTTTTTCTCTTAACGTATATTGCATTATTTGTTTCAGAGGTACAGATCTGTGATTCAACAGTCTTGCACAATTCAAAGCGCTCACCATAGCACATATGCTCCCCAAAGTCTATCACCCAGCCACCCCATCCCTCCCACCCCCCACCACTCCAGCAACACTCAGTTTGTTTCCTGAGATTAAGAATTCCTCATATCAGTGAAGTCATATGATACATGTCTTTCTCTGATTGACTTATTTCACTCAGCATAACACCCTCCAGTTCCATCCACATCGTTGTAAATGGCAAGATTTCATTCCTTTTGAAGGCTGCATAGTATTCCATTGTATGTATATACACCACTTCTTCTTTATCCATTCATCTGCCGAGGGACATCTTGGCACTTTCCACAGTTTGGCTATTGTGGACATTGCTGCTATAAACATTGGGGTGCACGTACCCCTTCGGATCAATACATTTGTATCTTTGTGGTAAATACCCAGTAGTGCAATTGCTAAATCGTATGGTAGCTCTCTTTTCAATTTTTTGAGGAACCTCCATAGTATTTTCCAGAGTGGCTGCACCAGCTTGCATTCCCACCAACAGTGGAGGAGGGTTCCCTTTTCTCCGTATCCCCGCCAACATCTGTCGTTTCCTGACATTAATTTTAGCCATTCTGACTGGTGTGAGGTGGTATCTCATTGAGGTTTTGATTTGGATCTCCCTGATGCCGAGCGATGTTGAGCACTTTTTCATGTGCCTGTTGGCCATTTGGATGTCTTCTTTGGAAAAATGTCTGTTCATGTCTTCTGCCCATTTCTTGATTGGATTATTTGTTCTTGGGGTGTTGAGTTTGATAAGTTCTTTATAGATTTTGGATACTAGCCCTTTATCTGATATGTCATCTGCAAATATCTTCTTCCTATCTGTCGGTTGTCTTTTGGTTTTGTTGACTGTTTCTTTTGTTGTGCAAAAGCTTTTTATGTTGATGAAATCCCAATAGTTCATTTTTGCCCTTGCTTCCCTTGCCTTTGGTGACGTTTCTCGGAAGAAATTGCTGTGGCTGAGGTTGAAGAAGTTGCTGCCTGTGTTCTCCTTTAGAATTTTGATGGACTCCTGAAAGACCTGAGGTCTTTCAACCATTTGGAGTCTATTTTTGTGTGTGGCGTAAGGAAATGGTCCAGTTTCATTCTTCTGCATGTGGCTGTCCAATTTTCCCAACACCAATTGTTGAAGAGACTGTATTTTTTCCATTGAGCATTCTTTCCTGATTTGTCAAAGATTAGTTGACCATAGAGTTGAGGGTCCATTTCTGGGCTCTCTATTCTGTTCCATTGATCTATGTGTCTGTTTATGTGCCAGTATCTTACTGTCTTGATGATGACAGCTTTGTAATAGAGCTGGAAGTCTGGCATTCTGATGCCACCAGCTTTGCTTTCCTTTTTCAACATTCCTCTGGCTATTCGGGCTCTTTTCTGGTTCCATACAAATTTTAGGATTATTTGTTCCATTTCTTTGAAAAAAATCGATGGTATTTTGATGGGGATTGCATTGAATGTGTAGATTGCTCTAGGTAGCATTGACATCTTCACACAATATTTGTTCTTTCAATCCATGAGCATGGAACTTTTCTCCATTTCTTTGTGTCTTCCTCAATTTCATTCATGAGTATTTTATAGTTTTCTGAGTACAGATCCTTTGCCTCTTTGGTTAGTTTTATTCCTAGGTATCTTATGGTTTTGGGTACAATTGTAAATGGGATCGACTCTTTCATTTCTCTCTCTTCTGTCTTGTTGGTAGTGTATAGGAATGCCACTGATTTCTGTGCATTGATTTTATATGCTGCCACTTTACTGAATTCCTGTATGAGTTCTAGTAGTTTTGGGGTGGAGTCTTTTGGGTTTTCTACATACAGTATCATATCATCTGCAAAGAGTGAGAGTTTGACTTCTTTGCTGATTTGGATGCCTTTGATTATTTTTGTTGTTTGATTGCTGTGGCTAGGACTTCTAATACTATGTTGAATAGCAGTGGTGATAGTGGACATCCCTGCCGCATTTCTGACCTTAGGGGGAAAGCTCTCAGTTTTTCCCCATTGGGAATGATATTCGCTGTAGGTTTTTCATAGATGGCTTTTATGATCTTGAGGTATGTACCCTCTATTCCTATGCTCTGAAGAGTTTTGATGAAGAAAGGATGCTGTACTTTATCAAAAGCTTTCTCTGCATCTATTGAGAGGATCATATGATTCTTGTTCTTTCTTTTGTTAATGTATCACGTTGATTGATTAGAGGATGTGAACCAACCTTGTGGCCCATGGATAAATCCCACTTGGTCGTGGTGAATAATCCTTTTAATGTACTGTTGGATCCTATTGGCTAGTATTTTGTTGAGACTTTTTGCATCCATGTGCATCAAGGATATTGGTCTGTAATTCTTTTTGATGGGGTTTTTGTCTGGTTTGGGGATCAAGGTAATGGTGGCCTCATAAAACGAGTTTGGAAGTTTTCCTTCCATTTCTATTTTTTGGAACAGTTTCAAAAGAATAGGTATTAATTCTTTAAATGTTTGGTAGAATTCCCCTGGGAAGCCATCTGGCCCTGGGTTCTTGTTTGTTGGGAGATTTTTGACGACTGCTTCAATTTCCTTAGTGGTTATAGGTCTATTCAGGTTTTCTATTTCTTCCTGGTTCAGTTTTGTTAGTTGATACATCTCTAGGAATGCGTCCATTCTAGTCCATTTATATTGCTGACATATAGTTGCTCATAATATGTTTTATAATTGTATTTCTTTGGTGTTGGTTGTGATCTCTTCTCTTTCATTCATGATTTTATATATTTGGTCATTTTTTTTTCTTTTTGATAAGTCAGGCCAGGGGTTTGTCAATTTGTCAATTCTTTCAAAGAACCAGCTCCTAGTTTCATTGATCTGTTCTACTGTTCTTTTGGTTTCTATTTCATTGATTTCTGCTCTGATCTTTATTATTTCTCTTCTGCTGCTGGGTGTAGGCTTTATTTGCTCTCTTTCTCCAGCTCCTTTTGGTCTAGGGTTAGGTTGTGTATTTGAGAGCTTTCTTGTTTCTTTAGAAAGGCTTGTATTGCTATATACTTTCCTCTTAGGACTACCTTTGCTGTATCCCAAAGATTTTGAACAGTTGTGCTTTCATTTTCATTGTTTCCATTAGTTTTTTAAATTCTTCTTTAATTTCCTGGTTGACCCATTCATTCTTTAGTAGGATGCTCTTTAGCCTCCATGTATTTGAGTTCTTTCCGACTTTCCTCTTGTGATTGAGTTCCAGTTTCAAAGCATTGTGGGCCGAAAATTTGCAGGGAATAGTCCCAATCTTTTGGTACCGGTTGAGACCTGATTTGTGACCTAGGATGTGATCAATTCTGGAGAATGTTCCATGGGCACTCGAGAAGATATATATTCCGTTGCTTTGGGATGGAATGTTCTGAATATGTCTGTGAAGTCCATTTGGTCCAGTGTGTCATTTAAAGTCTTTATTTCCTTGTTGATCTTTTGCTTAGATGATCTGTCCATTTCAGTGTGGATGGTGTTAAAGTCCCCCACTATTATTGTATGTTGTCGTTGTGTTTCTTTGCTTTTGTTATTAACTGGCTTATATAATTGGCCGCTCCCATGTTAGGGGCATAGATATTTACAATGGAAAGATCTTCTTGTTGGATAGACCCTTTAAGTAGGATATGGTGTCCTTCCTCATCTCTTATTACAGTCTTTGGTTTAAAATCTAATTTGTTTGACATAAGGATTGCCACCCCAGCTTTCTTTTGGTGTCCATCAACATGGTAAATTGTTTTCCACCCCCTCACTTTCAATCTGGGGGTGTCTTTGGGTCTAAAATGAGTCTGTTGTGAACAGCATATCAATGCGTCTTGTTTTTTAATCCAATCTGATAGCCTGTGTCTTTTGATTGGGGCATTTAACCCATTTATATTCAGGGTAACTATTGAAAGATAGGAATTTAGTGCCACTGTATTGCCTGTAAGGTGACTGTTACTGTATATTGTCTGTGTTCCTTTCTGGTCTATGCTGCTTTTAGGCTCTATCTTTGCTTAGAGGACCCCTTTCAATATTTCTTGGAGGGCTGGTTTCGTGTTTGCAAATTCCTTTAGTTTTTGTTTGTCCTGGAAGCTTTTTAGCTCTCCTTCTATTTTCAATTGCAGCCTAGTGGATATAGTATTCTTGGCTGCATAATTTTCTCATTTAGTGCTCTGAAGATATCATGCCAGTTCTTTCTGGCCTGCCAGGTCTCTGTGGATAGGTCTGTTGCCAATCTCATGTTTCTACCATTCTAGGTTACATATCTGTTCTCCCGAGCTGCTTTCAAGATTTTCTCTTTGTCTCTGAGACTCGTAAGTTTTACTATTAGATGTCGGGGTGTTGACCTGTTTTTATTGATTTTGAGAGGAGTTCTCTGTGCCTCCTGGGCTTTGATGCCTGTTTACTTCCCCAAATTAGGGAAGTTCTCTGTTATAATTTGCTCCAATATACCTTCTGTTCCTCTCTCTCTTTCTTCTTCTTCTGGGATCCCAATTATTCTAATGTTGTTTCATCTTATAGTATCACTTATCTCTCGAATTCTGCCCTCGTGATCCAGTAGTAGTAGTTTATCTCTCTTTTTCTCAGCTTCCTTATTTTCCATCATTTGGTCTTCTATATCACTGATTCTCTCTTCCACCTCATTTATCCTAGCAGTTAGTCCCCCCATTTTTTATTGCACTTCATTAGTAGCCCTTTTGATTTCCACTTGGTTTGATTTTAGTTCTTTTATTTTTTCCAGAAAGGGTTTCTCTAATAACTCCCATGTTTTTTTCAAGCCCAGCTAGTATCTTTAAAATCATGATTCTGAACTCTAGGTCTGACTTCGTACTAATGTCCGTACTGATAGGTCCCTGGCAGACAGAACTACCTCTTGTTCTTTTTGTTGAGGTGATTTTTTTCGTCTTGTCATTTTGTCCAGAGGAGAATAGATGAATGAGAGAACAAAATGCTAACAGGGTAATAGCATCCCCAGAAAATATATTCTAAGCAAATCAGAAAAGACCTGAAATCGGGAAAACTAAGGGATAGAAAGAAAAAAGAAAGAGAAAAAAAGAAAAAGAAAAAGATAAAAACACACAAAAACAGAACAAAACAGAAAAAACAGAATATGAGCAAATATCATCAGGCTGGTTCATAGATCAGTGTCACACACTAGATTTTGGGTGTATTTTGGTCTGTTAGAAGAAATTATCTCCCAAAATTTTAAAGAAAGAAAGACATATATGTACAAAATAAGGGTTGATACGTTGAACGGATGGAATATGACTGTAAAAATGAAAATTATAAAAAATTTTATAAAAGGAATTGATAAGAAGTTGTTTGAAAAAAGAAAGAAGAGGATTAAAAAAAAGAAAAAAAAGGTGGGGGAGAGAATGTGATCAGGCAGGAGACTATAACAAAGCCATATACTAGAGATTTCGGGTATATTTTCATATGTTAGAAGAAACTGTATCTCAAAACTTTAAAGAGAGAACAACTTATATATATATGCCAAAAATAAGGGTAACTACTATGAAGGGATAGAATATGACTCTAAAAATGAATAATAAAAATGTTTTTTTAAAAAAGGGATTGATAAGATGTTGGTTGAAAAAGGGAAAAAGAAAAATTAAAAAAAAAAGACAGTAAAAAAATAACTTTGAAAGAAAAGACTAAAGAACCATGGGAAAAAAGCCATGAAATCTATGTGCAGTATTCCCCTAGCGCTGAAGTTCTGCTGTTCTCATTGATCAGTAAACATGGTCTTGGCTGGCTGTTCTTGCTGATCTTCTGGGGGAGGCGCCTGTTGCCATGGTTCCCAAATGTCTTTGCCAGAGGCGGAATTGCCCTGCCCTTGTCGGTCCCGGCTAAGTAATCTGCTCAGGTTTGCTCTCAGGAGCTTTTGTTCCTTGCAAGGTTTTGGTACAGCTTTGGAGGGCAAGAGTGAAAATGGTGGCTTCCCAATCTCCGCCCTGGAGGAGCCAAGAACTCGGGGCCCCGCTCCTCAGTGCACCCTCAGAGAAAAGGGGTCAATCACTCCTGTCTCCCCGGTCTCCAGCTGCAGAGCACACTGTGCTCACCTGGTCTGTGATTGAGCATTTCTACTTCTGGCACCCGACTCGGTGTGGAGTCTCCAAACCCAGCAGATCCCTGTGGTGTGCTCCTGCGCCACTCCTCCCGGGGGAGGAAGGGGAGTCTCCCCGGATCTGCCGCTTGTTGGGTCCCTGCTGGAGGAGCAGTGGCCTGACTGTGTCACCGATCACAGTTTATGGCAACCCTGAGCTGAGAGCCTGCGCCTCTGCTCCATCTTTGCAGCTGGCTTCCCTGCTCCAATACCCAGGAGCTCTGTCACACTCAGGCACTCCCAGTCTTTCTGTGACCCCGAGGGTCCTGAGACCACACTGTCCTGTGAGGGTTCCCCCCCCCCACTAACCACTGGAGCGAAGTCCCTCAGCGGAGCCGACTTCTCAAAGTTCCGATTTTGTGCTCCGCTGCTCTATCACTTGCCTGAAGTGGTCAATGGAGTCTCCTTCCCCTGCCATCTATCCTCCAGAGTATTGCCTTGGATTCACTTCTCCACACATCCTACCTTCCAGAAAGTGTTCACATTTCTGTTCAGAGAGATGTTGCTATTCTTTTCTTCGATCTCCTGTTGATTTCGTAGGTGTTCAGAATGGTTTGATCCCTACCCAGCTGAATTCCTGAGACCAGAGGAAATCCAGGTCTCCTACTCCTCCGCCATCTTGCTCCACCCCCTAAATATCTTACAATTTTATTGTCAATTATACCTCAATAAAGATGGAACATATACTAAATAAATATATTTAGACAAAAAGTCATCAGAAAACTCAAATGAACATAAAATTCTTGAGATGAAAATAAATTTACTGAGAATTCAGAAGAATAAAAAAATTTTCCTTAGCTTTTGAATAGAATTAACATTAACAATTACTTTCTAGTTCTTTCTTAAGTTCAAAGTGTACTCCTTCAATTGGAGGAATAGAGATAAAGAAATGAAAAAAATGGTAGCAAATAGTAAATAATAAAATTGTATTCAGGGACAAGTAAAGGATACAGTTCAGTATACTTAGACACTCAGAAAAAAATAATATAACTCATAAACTTTATTAAATAGCTTCTGAACTATACCAGAGTCATCCCAGCAACCAGAAATTTCTAGCACTAAGGAGCATGGTCCTAGGTCTTCTATATGTTGGGAAGAAGGCACTCCATCCCACAATTCTACACCCTTTCCTTTGAATTCAGCTAACCATGGTTCTACCCTTTTTCTTTTCCTACATTCACCCATATTCTTTGGGCACTCCCATCCTACCCCCTCACCTTTGATTGACACTTAAAGTCTCTGAAACCTATTTCTGACTCAAACCCATCAAGGTTAACTCACTTATTCATCTTTTTCTATGGTAAATTGTGCTTATATATGTACCCCTCAAACATATCCTCTGTAAAATACTTAGGTAGATACTGCTTCAGTGATGTCAATATTTTTCCCTGTTCCATTTCTTACCCTCAGTAGAGACCTCTTTCATAATTACTTATTAATTTCTTCCCTGAAGTTCCATCTTCAGAGTTCAAACTCTTTGAACATCTTCTTGGCACTTGTTTTGGCAACTTATTATTATGTTATAGATAGATCTCAGCTTACCTTACTTCTGCTACCAGTTAAAGGATATCATAACAACTGAGCTTATTCTGGCTTCCTGAATATTTATTCCTGGTGATGGTGCAGAATATCAGGCCCTCTGTTATAAGATGGGGTTATTGGACAGATGAACCCAGCAGTCCTCTTCTCTTACAAAATTTCTCATTGATGTTGAGTTAAAATTGAAGTACTTATCCTAGCAAACAACTCCTGGTGCTTTCTTCTCTATTATATTTCTTGGTTAGCCTGGATAAATGCTAACCAATTGAATCGACTTTTTAAGGAACTAGATTTTGGCCAGATGGAAAAAGATGGAGAAAGAGTAGGGGACTCTATAACAACCAGTTGAATTGAGCTGAATATCTACTGGACCACTCTGAACACCCACAAAATCAGCCTGAAATGTAAGAAGATATATCTGGATCTCTACAAACATAATATCTCCAGCAGTTGGTCTCTAGGTATGAAGCTGGGAGCTGTGATTCTGTGGGCAGATATCGGCAGATAAATGGAAGGGGAGGGAGCCTCTGGGATCCTGCACTGCCGGATCGCAAAAACCTCCCATTCTGGGGACTGGGCAGACTCACAGACTGGTAGCAGCGGGGAAAGGACTAGGGCAGCCCGCCAGAATGAAACCTGGAGCTGCAGGGGTGCCCTTGTGAACCAGGGGCGGCTTGTGGTTTTAGAAGAACAAAGGGCAGAGACGTGTCCGTACCTGGAAGTGAGGGATGGGAGTGCTGCTCTAGGGGGCACAACCCAGAACACCGTGGTTTTTAGCACCACAGACAGTGTGGCTTGGAGAGCTCATTGAAGAGCAGACTGTGATCTCTCTGTTCTGAGACAGGGGTTTGGATACAATCACTTCTGCTCTGACTCTCAGAAGAGACGCAGAAACCCACAGAGAACAAAAGCCCCCCAAAACTGGTTTTCACTGAGGCCATCCACCCCCCACAGGGGGCAGGGCAACTCTGCCCAAACAGAGTTTCCTGAGTAACAGTGTGGCAGGCCCCTCCCCCAGAAGACAGGCTGCAAGAACAAGAGGCACACAACTCTAAGGTCTCATTAAACAGGTGCATCTTGCTTGGGTTGTGGTCAATAATTTGGACTCTGTACATTCCCTCAACCACCCCTCAACAGAATGACTAAGAGGAGGAACCCCCAACAAAGGAAAGATTCAGGGATGTGGCCAAGGCCACAGAACTAATGGATATGGATATAACCAAGGTGTCAGAGATAGACTTCAGAGTAACAATTACCAAGGCAATATCTAGGCTTGAGAAAAATAACAACAATGTAGATTCTCTGAGGGCAGATATGAGATCTAATCAGGCCAAACTTAAAAAATGCTATGAATGAAATGCAGTTTAAATGATACTCTGACTGCCAGGGTAAACAAGGCAAGAAAACCAATTAGTGAGATAGAGGATAAAATGGTAGAAAAGAAGAAAATCCAGGTGGCATGGGAAAAACAAATTAAAACCCAAGGAATCAAATGGGAAAGATTAGTGACTCAAGGAAACATTCCAATATCAGAATTACTGGAGTCCCTGAAGGGGTGGAGAGAGAGAGGTCTAGAAGATATATCTGAGCAAGTTCTAGCTGAGAACCTCTCTAATCTGGGGAAGGAAACAAGCATTCCTGTCCAAGAGGCAGAGAGGAACCACGCCCCCCCAAGATCTATGAGAACAGACCAATGCCCTGGCATATAATAATAAAACTTGCAAATCTTAGAACCAAGGAAACATTCCTGAGAGCAGCTAGGGGGAAGAGATTTCTTATTTATGGAGGGAGGAACATCAGAATAAAGTCAGACCTGTCCACAGTGACCTGACAAGCCAGAGAGGGTTAGCAAGACGTGTTCAGGGTACTAAATGAGAAGAACATGCAGCCAAGGATACTTTAACCAGCAAAGCTGTCATTCAGAATGGATGGAGACACAAAGAGCTTCCAAGACCAGCAGAAAATGAAAGAATATGTGACCACCAAGCCGGCCCTTCAAGAAATACTAAGGGGGATTCTATAAAAGGAGAAAGACCCCAAGAGTGACATAGATCAGAAATTTATAGAGACAATCTATAGAAACAAGGACTTCACAGGCAACATGATGACAATAAAATCATATCTCTCAATAATCACTCTCAACATGAATGGCCTAAATGCTCCCATGAAATGGCACAGGGTTGCAGATTAGATAAAAAGACATGACCCATCCATATACTGTCTCCAAGAGATTTATTTTGAACCTAAAGGTACATTCAGACTGAAAGTGAAGGGATGGAGAACCATTTTTCATGCCAATGGACCTCAAAAGAAAGTTGGGATAGCAATTCTCATATCAGACAAATTAGATTTTAAGCTAAAGGCTGTAGTTAGAGATACAGAAGGACACTATATCATTCTTAAACGGTCTACCCAACAAGAAAATCTAACAATTGTAAATATCTATGCCCCCAACATGGGAGCAGACAACTACATATGCCAACTGTTAACCAAATAAAGAGACATATTGATAATAATACCCTAATAGTAGGAGATTTCAACACTCTACTCTCAGCAATAGACAGATCATCTAAGAAGAAAATCAACAAAAAACAAGAGCTTTGAATGACACACTGGACCAGATAGACCTCATAGTTATATACAGAACATTCCACCCTAAAACAACAGAATACTCATTCTTCTCGAACGCACATGGAAGTTCCTCCAGAATAGATCACATACTGGTCACAAATCAGGTCTCAACTGATACCTCAATCAAAAGATTGAGATTACTCCTTGCATATTCTCAGACCATAATGCTTTAAAACCGGAACTCAATCACACACAAAAAATTTGGCAGAAATTCAAAAACTTAGAGGTTAAAGACCACTCTGCTAAAGAATGTTTGGGTAACTGGGAAATTAAAGAAGAACTTAAACAATTCATGGAAACCAATGAGAATAAAAACATATCCGTCCAAAACCTATGGGATACTGCAGAGGCGGTCCTAAAGGGGAAATACATAGCCTCACTCAAAAAATAGAAAAATCCCAAATACACAAATTAACTTTACGCCTTAAAGAACTAGAGAAAGAACAAGAAATAAAGCCTAAGCAATGTATAAGAAGAGAAATAATTAAGATTAGAGTAGAGATTAATGAATTGGAAACCAGAAATGTAGTAGATCAGATCAATGAAACTAGAAGCTGGTTCTTTGAGAGAATTAATAAGATCAATAAACCACTGGCCAGACTTATCCAAAAGAAAAGAGAAAGGATGCAAATTAATAAAATTATGAATGAAATGGGAAAGATCACGGCTAACACCAAGGAAATAGAAACAATTATTAGAAATTATTATCAACAACTATATGCCAATAAATTAAGCAAACTGAAAGTAATGGATGCCTTCCTGGAAACCTATAAACTACCAAGACTGAAACAGGAAGAAATTGACAACCTGAATAGACCAATAACCAGTAAGGAGATTAAAGCAGTGATCAAAAACCTCCCAAAAAACAAGAGTCCAGGGCCTGATGGATTCCCTGGGGAATTCTATCAAACAATCAAAGAAGAAATAATACCTATTCTCCTGAAGCTGTTTCAAAAAATAGAAACAAAAGGAAACTTCCAAACTCCTTCTATGGAGCCAGCATTACCCAGATCCCAGAACCAGACAAAGACCCCATCAAAAAGGAGAATTACAGACCAATATCCCTGATGAATATGGATGCCAAAATTCTCAACAAGATCCTAGCTAATAGGATCCAATGATACATTAAAAGGATTATCCATCATGATCAGGTAGGATTTATCCCTGGGATGCAAAGGTGCTTCAACATTCACATATCAATCAGTGTGATAGAACACATAAATAAGAGAAAAGCAAGAACCACATGGTCCCCTTAGTTGATGAAGAAAAAGCATTTGACAAATAGAGCCTCCTTTCCTGATGAAAACTCTTCAGAGTGTAGAGATAGAGGATATTTCTTAATTTCATAAAAACCATCTATGACAAGCCCACAGTGAATATTATCCTCAATGGGGAAAAGCTGAGAGCCTTTCCCTTAATATCAGGAACACGACAAGGATGCCCATTCTCACCACTATTTTTCAACATAGTATTGGAAGTCCTAGCATCAGCAATCAGAAAACAAAAAAGAAATAAAAGGCATTCAAATTGGCAAAGAAGACAAACTCTTTCTTTCTTTGCAGATGACATGATATTTTATGTGGAAAACCCAAAAGGCTCCACCCCCAAATTACTAGAACTCATACAGCAATTCAGTAATGTGGCAGGATACAAAATCAATGCACAGAAATCAGTTGCTTTCCTATACTCTAACAATGTAACTGTAGAAAGAGAAATTAGGGAATTGATTCCATTTACAATAGCACCAAAAACGTTAAGATATCTTGGAATAAACCTAACCAAAGAGTTAAGGATCTATACTCTAGAAACTACAGAACACTTATGAAGAAAATTGAAGAAGACACAAAAAGTTGGAAAGACATTCTATGCTCATGGATTGGAAGATTAAACATTGTGATAATGTCTAAGCTGCCCAGAGAAATGTATACTTTCAAAACCATTCTGATCAATATAACAATGGCATTGTTTGAAGTGCTGGATCAAACAATCCTAAAATTTGTATAGAACCATGAAAGACCCCGAATAGCCTAGGAAATGCTGAAAAAGAAAAACAAAGCTGGGGGCATCACAATGACTGATTTCATGCTATGTTACAAAGCCTTGATCAACAAGACAGCATTGTATCAGCACAAAAACAGACACATAGATCAATGGAACAAAATAGAGACCCCAGAAATGGACCCTCAACTCTATGGTCAACTAATCTTCAACAAAGCAGGAAAAAGTATCCAATGGAAAAAAGTCAGTCTCTTCAACAACTGGTGCTGGGAAAATTGGACAGCCACATGCAGAAGAATGAAACTGGACCATTTCTTTATACCACACACAAAGATAAACTCAAAATGGATGAAAGGCCTCAATGTGAGTCAGGAATCCATCAAAAATCCTAAGAACATAGGCAGTAACCTCTTTGACATTGGCTACAGCAAATTCTTGCAATACACATCTCCAAAGCGAAAATTAACTTTTGGGACTTCATCAAGATAAAAAGCTTCTGCACAGCAAAGAAACAGTCAACAAAACAAAGACGCAACCCACAGAATGGGAGAAGATATTTGCAAATGACACTACAGATAAAGGGCTGGAATCCAAGATGTATAAAGAACTTCTCAAACTCAACACCCAAAAAACAAATAAGTCAAAAAATGGGCAGAAGACATGAACAGACACTTCTCCAAAGAAGACATATGAATGGCTAATAGACACATGAAAAAAATGTTCAACATCATTAGCCATCAGGGAAATTAAAATCAAAACCACATTGAGATACCACTTTACACCACTTAGAATGGCAAAAATTGACAAGGCAAGAAACAACAAATTTTGGAGAGGTTGTGGAGAAAGGGGAACCCTCTTACACTGTTGGTGGGAATGCCAGTTGGTACAGCCACTTTGGAAACTTGGTACTTTGGAAAACAGTGTGGAGGTGCCTCAAAAAGTTAAAAATAGAACTACCCTATGACCCAGCAATTGCACTACTGGGTATTTACCCCGAAGACACAGATGTAATGAAAAGAAGGGCCATGTGCACCCCAATGTTCTTAGCAGCAATGTCCACAGTAGCCAAACAGTGGAAGGAGCTGAGATGCCCTTCAACAGATGAATGGATAAAGAAGATGTGGTTCATATATACAATGGAATATTACTCAGCCATCAGAAAGGATGTTGCATCAACATTGATGGAACTGGAGGGGATTATGCTAAGGGAAATAGGTCAAACAGAGAAAGACAATTATCTATATGGTTTCACTTATTTGTGGAACATAAGGAATAGCATGGAGGACATTAGGAGAAGGAAGGGAAAAATGAAGGGGGAGGAATTGGAGGGAGAGATGAACCATGAGAGACTATGGACTCTGAGAAACAAACTGAGGGTGGTAGAGGGGAAGAGGGTGAGGGGATTGGCTAGTCTGGTGATGGGTATTAAGGAGGGCACGTACTGCATGAAACATTGGTTTTTACACACAAGCAATGAATCATGGAACACTATATCAAAAATTAATGAAGTACTGTATGGTGACTAACACAACATAATAAAAAATATTAAAAAAAGGAACTAGATTTTGGTTTAGTTGCTTTTATCTATTGCTTTCAATTTCATGGATTCTCTTCCAATTTTTATTATTTCTATATTTCTGTTCTTTATGTTGCTCTTCTTTCTCTAGTTTGTTGACCTGGACATTTTTATTACTAATTTTAAAACTTTCTTCTTTTTTAATATATACATGTAATACTCTAAATTTTACCCTAAACCCTTTGTTATGTCTTACAAGTTTTAATGTTATTTTTTAATTTTTCAACTAGTTCAAATATTTTTATTTAATTTGAGAAGTCTGACTGGTGAATTATTTAGAAGTGTGTTAATTTCCAAATACTAAATTCCAAATATTCCAATATTATCAGGGATCTTTCTGTTACTGATTTGTAGTTTAATTTCATGTGGCCTAATAATATACCTTGTATGATTTCTATTGTCTTAAATTTGCTAAACAATAGTCTACGGCTGAGAATGTATTCTTGATTAATGTTCCATGGGTTCTTGAAAGAATGTGTATTATGTGGTTGTTGGATAGAATATTATATAAATGTCAATAAGATCAAATTGATTAATATTGCTATTCACATCAAATATATCCTTATTGATCCTCTGGCTGCTTGATCACTGAAGGGGTTGCTGAAATCTCCAACTATAGGAGTGTAATTTGTCTACTTCTACCAGTTCTTTCAGTTTTTACTTTATCTATGCTTTATGTATTTTGATGTTCTGTTGTTTGACATATACACAATTAAGATTGTTAAATATTCTTGGAGAATTGACCCTTTTATCATATGTAACGCCTTTCTTTATCCCTAACAATGTCCTTGTCTAAAGACTGCTTTGCTTGAAATTAGTATGGATACCCAGCTTTCTTTTAATGAGTGTTAATGTGTGATATCCTTTTCAATTCCTTTACTCTTGTGGGTTTCTTGTAGACAACATATTTGAATGTTTTTTTTTGTTCACTGAAAGTTTCTGTTTTCTAATATGTGTATTTAGACCATGCACATTAAAATTAAATAGTTATAAAGTTAGAGTGATATTTTACATGTGTATAACCATTCTTTTTGTTGTATTTCTCTGGTTTTAATTGAACTTTTTTTAAAGTTTTTATTCAAATTCTAGTTAGCTAACATACAGTGTAATATTAGTCTCAGGTGTACAATATAGTGATTCAGCACTTCCATACAACATCCGGTGCTCATCACAAGTGCACTCCTTAATCCCCCCAACCAACTTCCCCTTTGGTAATCATTAGTTTTTCTCTATAGTTAAGAGTCTCTTTCTTGGTTTGCCCATCTCTCTGTCTTTTTTCCCCTTGCTCATTTATTTTGTTTCTTAAATTCCACATATGAGCGAAATCATATGGTAATTGAACATTTTTATAGGATTCCATTTTATTTTCTTAGCATATCAATTACATTTATTTATAAAAACTCTGTTGCCCTAGAGGTTACAACATATACTGAACTAATTGAAGTCTACCTTCAAATAACACTATGACATTTCATGTATAGTACAATTAATTATAACTAAATATCTCTAATTCATCCCTTTTGTCCTTTATGACATTCTTGCCATTGATTTCACTTATTCATATGCTATCTTCACCCAATACACTGTTACTATTATTGCTTCAGTTATCTTTTAAATTAATTACAAAATCAGAAGTATAAATGATTTTTTTAATTTTCAGGTACTACTTGTCTGAAGCACTTCTCTTCCTTAGGTTAGATAAAAGTTATTTTTTGTTTTGTTTTGGTTCAGTTTGGTTTTTTGCTTGTTTGTTTGTTTCCTATCTGAAGAATTTCTTTTAACATTTCTTTCAGAGCAGGTATGCTGGCACTGAATCTCTGCCCCCACTTTTTTTTCTAAGACAGTCTTTATTTCTTTACTTTTAAGGACACCTTTACTAGATATACAATTTTAAGTTGGTGAGGTTTTTTTTTTTTAACACTTTAAATATTTCACTACACTCTCCCTTTTGGTTGTTTCTGATGGGAAATCTGTTATAATTCTTATCTGTGTTCCTCTATTTTATTTGATTTATTTTCTTTCAAACTTTTCTCTTTGCAATTGAACTATAATACACCTATATATTTTCTTTCTTTCTTTTTCTCCTTCTTTCTTTCTTTCTTTCTTTCTTTCTTTCTTCTTCTGTTTTTCTTTCTTTTTCTTCTTCTTTTGGGGTGGGGTATGGGAGAGAGGGTAGTCATTCTTTTGGTGTCCTTTAGATTTCCAGATCTGTAATCTGTTATCTATCATTGATTTTAGAAAGTTCTTTGTCATTATCACTTCAAATATTTATTCTGCTCTATTCTCTCTTTCATCTCCTTCTGATATTCCCATTATGCATATGCACCTTTAGAAACTTTTCCATAGTATTTAATGTTTTGTTCTAGTTTTTTCATTCTATTTCCTCTTTGGATTTCAGTTTGGGAAGTTTCTATTGATCTTTCTTCAAGAACACTTATTATTTCTTTGGCTATGTACAGTCTATTGACAAACCTATCAAAATAATTTTTATTTTTTGTATAATTTTTAGTATCTTTAAATTCATTTTTAGAGTTTCCATCTCTCTGCTTTCATTACATATGTATGCAATGAAATTGTATATGTATGTAATGAATATATATATATATAATGTTTCTTTTTTCATATAGCTCTTAAGATATTTTATTATTATATTTTAAATTTCCTATGTGATAATGCTAACAATCTGGGTCGCATCTGAGTCTGGTTCTGAATGTGTTTTTTTCTTGCAAATGGGCATGTCTTATAATTCTGTTGTTGTTTTTAAAACCCAGACATTTTGTATTGGGTAATAAGAACTGATGTATGTAGGTATTTAGCATAAAATAAATATTAATTTGGCTAGGAGGTGGGTTGTGCTTAATATTTGCTAATGCTTTTGGGACCAGAAGCTTCAAATTCTTGTGTCTGTTTTTGTCTCTCCTCTTGACCTTGGGATACCCTAATTACATTAACTCAGAAACTGTCTGTATCTTACAACTCTTCCAGCTATAATCCACTATTAGTCATAGTGGATCCCTGCTGGTATGGTGGTGAGGTACGAGGAGGAAGATCATTCAATAATTTTATAACTAATTAATTATAATAATGATTAACAATTATAATAATTCTATAATAAATGAAATCTCAGTATTGCTGGGCCCAGGTATGGGTACATGAGAATTTCTCAAGGGGTGTAGCTTCTTTCACTTTGCTTCCTTTTCCCTTACCTGGTTGCAAGTTTCCTAATCTGTTTTCTTGAAACCTTCACCTTTTTCATATAAGTATGCACAATTATAGTTTAAAAATATTTGCTTGTTATGTATTTATATTATTACTTTTATTTTATTTTGGGATAATTGTAGATTCAAACATTGTTGTAAGAAATAATACAGATAAATTGCCTTTACTCATTTCCCCCCCCAGTGGTATCAACTTACACAATTATATTACATTATTGTAACCAGGATATTGATACTGATATAGTCAAGATACAGTACATTGCCATCATCACAAGGATCCTTCATATTTTCTTTTATATCCATATTCACTTCCCTCTCAACCCTACCCTATTCATAATCCCTGGAAATAACTAATCTGTTCTCTATTTCTATAAATTTGTCATTTAAAAAATATTATATGGACATTATCAAGATGGTGAAATAGGTTGTTCCTGACTCTTCTCCCCCTCTAAAGAGGAACAACTAACAACTACTCAAGACAAAACAACACTGAGAAAATTCTGGAACATAGGGATGAGGCTAAGGCACCCCCCAAAAGACAGAGACCAGCATAGACTGCTTTAGAGGGTAAGAGAAGCAGCTACACATTGACAATATTGCCCCTTCCCAGGACAGTGAAACATCATGTCAAGAGGTTCCTCCAGTGGGAAAAGAGAATGAAAAGGACACAACCTTCCTTGCCTGTCCAGCATTGGGGTCACTTTGTGGGAGCCCCTACTCTGGTCTAGCACTACGGGGATTGCAGAAAAATCTGTGGGGCTCAATCACTGAGAATTTGACTGTGACACACAAGGGGAAGTGGGGTTCAAACGTTCAGCACATGGGTCTTGGTAACCCGAGTTCATACCTGCAGTGCCCAGTGTTATTCCAACTAGTTGTTTTGCTCATCTGCTGAGCCATGTCAGGGGCACATTCTGATTAGGAAACTTAGCAGAGTCTAGATCTGCCTGATTTGGGTTCTTAAATAAGGACTTAGAACCCAGTTTATCCATGCCCAGGCAAGAGGCTGAATCACAGACCCCACTTGCTGTAGAGAGCATCTTCTGGTCCCATAGACCAAAAGGGCTGATAACAATTCCTGGAAGCTGGACTGCCCAGTAGTATTCCCACCAAGATGTGGGCAGACAGAGCTAATTTCACCCAGACGAAAGCCAGTACAGGGCATGATGAATTCTTGTGCTATGCCTAGGCAGGCAATCCACCATGGTAGATTAATTCATAACCAAGGATGAGGAGGGTAGCTCCTGGCCCTTCCCAAGTGGAGAATCTGTTTTGGAAATTGAGAGTGACCTAGAGTGGCCCCTCCCCCTCCCACTCAGCAAAGGAGCTAAGACATAGCCTCATCCTCTGTGAAGAGTGTTTTCCAGCCCCAGCTGATCAGAAGACTGGCAAAAACTGCTGGAAGTTGTATCTTCAAGCAGTGCTCAAACCTAAAAAAGGGCAGGTAGAGTAGACAGTTTAGAAAACAAAGCCAGTATCCCTCTTTGGCCAGAGTATTTGGGGTGTAGTCAGCTTGAGTTGAGACAACAAAGAGCTTTATCAGCTTATCTTACTGTGCCAAGGCAAGGATTCTAATTTGTAGTCCTTCTTATCACTGAATACAACCTTCAGCCTGTCCAGCCAGGGAGCCTACCCAGAGCACATGGGAAGCTGCATAGCCCATTCAACAGGCTTATAAACAGTGGTACTTTAACAGACAGCACAGCCCATGGCTTTCCCCATTTGCAGAGCAAAATCAGTAACCTCAGTTGACTAGGGAAATCAGACACACTCTGGCCTGATTTGCATCCCCAAATAATGAACCATGTAAGCCCTGGGACACATCCTACCGCCTGGCCAGGGCAGGGAAGCTATTTCATAGCCTCATCTATTACTGAATGTAGTACTTAGTCCCAACCATCTAGTAAGCCTGATCAGAGAATCTAGACAAACATGGAGGCCATCCTACAACCAACCTCACTAGTAGGGAAGCAAGCAGCAGTTCTATCTAATTGTTCTTAGTGAGTGATACAGCCCCAATCCTCATCCTCAGAGCTCAAACAAATGTTTCACTCAAATATAGAGCATGATAGCTGGACCCAAATGCCCAAAGACATTATCAGCAGACACACCCAGAAATCCGAACTGAGCTGATTGCACAAAGCAAACCTATAAACTTTAGGAGAAGAGCCTGAGTAGAGATCTACCTTCTCATACAAAGTTAAAATATAGACAAACTATTTAGGATACTCCTGAAGAAGCTTGGAACCATGACTGTAGGAGAGAGCTGGAAGAGAGTGAGTGAGCTGGTGCAAGAGAGAAATATAGAGAGTGTCTAACATAAGAACATACCATCTTCTCTTTAGTGTCGAAGAAGTCTTGCTAAACCAGATTCCTGCTGTCAACTTTGATGCAGATGATCCTCCAACAGATGAGGAAGATGAAAATGAAAATTTTGAAGAGGGGAGTGATGATGATGATTCTGTATCACCTCTTGCAGAACTAGAAAAAAATAAAAATGCAAGAGCTGAAGATCAGTCCAGGAAGGAACAAGAAGAGAAAGCTGAAGAGGAAAGAATACATATGGAAAACATTTTGAGTGGAAACCCTCTCAATCTCACTGGCCCATCACAGCCTCAGGCCAACTTTAACGTTAAAAGAAAGTAGGATGATGATGTTGTTTTCAAGAACTGTGCAAATGGTGTAGATTATCAGAAGAAAGACAGGGACCCCTGGGTGGCACAGTCAGTTAAGCATCCAACTCTTGATTTCAGCTCAGGTCATGATTTCAGGGTTGTGGAATCAAGCCCTGAGTTGGGCTGCTTGAGATTCTCTCCCTCTCCCTGCCCCTCCTGCTTGTGCTCTCTCTCTCTAAAGTAAATAAATATCTTTTTAAAAAGAAAGAAGAATGACAAAAGATTTGTAAATGATACACTGTGATCTGAATTTCACAAAAAGTTCATGGAGAAATATATAAAATAGTTGTTTCATGTGCTTAATTAAAGACCAAAAATGTAAAAAAAAAGTTAAAAATAAAAAAATTTAAGAAAACAGAGAAAAGAGAATTACATACAAAGGAATATAAGACTATTGGATTTCCCAACAGAATCTTTTCAGATCAAGAAAGAGTGGAATGACATAATAAAAACATTGAAAGAAAATTACTGTCACCCAAGAGTTCTACACCTGGGGAAGCTGTCCTAGAGAAACAAAAGAAGGGATACATCTTCCTCATCCAAAAAAAAAAAAAATCTGAAAGACTTTATTACAACCAGACCTGCCTGGGAAGTCCTAAAGAGAGTTCTTTGAATGGAACTAAAAGAACAGTAATTAACACAAAAGCAAGGAGGTAGCACAAATTAAACTGGTAATGGTAAATATATAGATATAGTTAGATTCTGCAATATGGTAATAGGGTGCATAATTCACTTAAAGCTCTAGTTTAAAAGTAAAAAAGAAAAAAACAATTAAAACAGCCATAACTACAATAATTTATTGTTACACAATACACAAAAAAACCACGCAAATTATAAAAGCAATAACCTAAAATATGAAGAATGAAAGTTTAAAGTTTACAAATTCTATTAAATTTAAGTTTTTATCAATAAAAATAGGATGTTATAAGCTTAAGATATTTTATGTAAGCTTCATGGTCACCAAAAGTAAAAATTCCGTAGTAAAATGAAAAACAATAACAACAAAAACATGATAAAGGAGTTA